>NC_052623.1:312625741-312650741 GCF_016161935.1 Mauremys reevesii
AATGCAGGTTAAAGGGCAGAATCCTGTGGATGTGGAACACAAGCACTTAGATCTACTGTGTCATACTTTTTTAAACAAGGATCCAATTATGCCATAAAACCATCTGTTTTGTGATTGAGTTACTGGCTCATTGAGACAGGCCTCTACATTTGAAGGACAAACTGTTTTTGTGTCCCTTCCAAGGCCAAGATCTCATATTAGTGTTTGGCAAAGACAAACTGTTGGAGAGAACAGAAACTTCCCACAAGCCTCTGCATAAGGTAATCACAGATTCCTGGTGTAGGGTTGAAGTGTGATCCATACATACAGTTACAGGCCAATTGATCAAGCATTTCTCATTCTTCTATCCCAGCTACAGCCCTCTCTGTGTGACCACATGGAGGACGGTACCACAGACCGTAGCGTGGCTCCAGCATGGGGAGATGATTTTCCCCATGTAACTTTGTGCTTCATGGTCGCCTCTTCATCTGCATAACAAAAATGTGAAATTTCCACTGCATTCTGTGCTGTCCTCAATGGCACAGGAGGTTGCAGAATCTGGGCCTGGGTTTTATTACAGATTTAAGGGAGGGGATCTCAAAAGCACCTAAGGAATTAAGAAACATTGAAAGTGTCAATGAAAGCCAATAGGACTTACTTATGCTCCTAAAGCCCTTGGCACTTTTGAAAATCTCCTCCTTCAAGATTAATGTTTGCTTGTAGTTATGTTCTTATGAATAAATGGAATGTTTTTAATATTCTGTGTAAATGTTAAATTCTTCTCAATGCATGTGGGCTCCACACTGCTATATATAAGAAATGTTTTCTAGCTGTCCCTCAGCAGGCTGCCAGCAATAATGTGCAACATGTTTCTGAAAGATATATAATGAAAGGTAAAAATATATCTGAGAAGAGGGCTGAGTACAAGGTGATTAACATGTCAGCATTAAGCATCTCAAAAACCATGATAAGCCAGAAACCATGTACTACTACTTCTTAGCGATGTGCAACATGCCTCAGGTGGCACGTAACCAAGATTCATCACCCAATATGGTCTGCTGGTTGGAGCATTAGCTAACCTGGCCTGGGCCAGGTACTACCAGGGAGTGTGATGTGAACACTTTTTTCTTCCTCCCTTCCCCCTCCCCCCCCGCCTCAGATACTGAAACTAAAGAAAACAAAACCAAAAACCAAAAAATGAATAGACTTTGGTTATAGCAGCTGCTGTAGATGTCAGTGAAATGTTGCTGTAGCAAAGCCTATATAACTTTTTTCCGGCAATCAAAACAATATAAAGGTTGTGGACAATCTCAAAAGATAGCCAGACACACATTACCATAAATTAAAAAAAATATATTACAGCTGTCACAATTGCCCATCTGCTATTCATTCAATTGTTGAAGATTAAAAGAATTAGATGTAGTAATTCAGAGAGCAGAGAACAGGCAAGAAATGAGGAACAGGTAGACAGAGAAGAAAGAAAAAGCTTTCAGTATTAAGTAATCTGCTATTCCAAACTTGTACTAATACTTATTCTATCCCAAACTATAACAATAGAGAGAATGTACTTAATTATTTATTGTATTTCTGTATTGTTCCCTTGTTCCCTATACACAGTTAAATCAATAGTAGTGGGTCGTACAGATCAACAGTGTTATATGGCTCTAAATAATTCCCATTACTATGTCACTTCAGCAAAATATTTTTACAGGCCCTCATAGAAAGGCAAGTCTGATGGTCTAGCAGCTGTCCAACATACTATAATGTGGGTGAGGGGAGTCAGAACCTGAACTTATCCCTAGCTGCTTGGGCAGAGACATAGCAACATGTTAGTACACGAGTAAAAGGATCCCTTTTGTGTGGTCTTATAGTGGTGTGGGGTTGAGGAGAAAGTGACAGGGAGAAAAATTAATAAGATTTTACTGTATCAGAAAATAGAAATTTGTTACTAAATGAAAATATTATAAATAGGCAAACCAAGGGTTGATGCTTCCTTTAGATTCTACCAGTCAGTCACATCAGAATCAAGGAATGTTTTTATTTTATTTTATTTTATTTTATTTTATTTTATTTTTTTCTACCCCATTCTAGTGTTTGTAATGTGCTCATCACAGTGGATTCTGAGCTTTATATTGGTTCCCAAGTATTTCAGTACTTCCACAAATGTTGTTAGGCTGTAGTGTTAACTTTGAGATCTGGTGGTACATACAAACTTCTAGAATGTATTTCTCACATTTCTATACAAAGCTTTATCTAAAAACACAGTCACTGTCCTATTTTATGTATATTTTGTTTTTGTCTCTATTTTAAGTGTTGATGAATGAGAATTCCTTAATATATCTGTATATGATCAATGTTCCCAAATAATTTTTTATATTCAGACCGGCCATAAATTATTTGAGTTTCATTTTAGCCTTTCCTTGACTAGGATAATGTATGCTTCTGAATAGGTGAGGCTTCAATGAGGCTATATGGAAGTAGGTTTGTTAGCTTGGTTTTTATGGAACTGATTCATTGCACAAAGTTTTGAGACTCTTCCTAGCTTTCCTGTTCAGGTTGTCACTTGGGAAGCATTTTCTTAACTATTTTGTAGGATTGAGAAAATAAAATATATTCAGATTTTTAAGGCCTGTCTGTTGATCCCATAGTTGTCACCTTTTTTTTCTTTCAGGGAGATTAGCTAGCTTGGGACTCCAGCAGCAGACACAATGCTACCCGATTTTGGTGAGGGAAAACTTGGCCTAGTGGGTAGGGTCATTATAAAATTACCATATGGATATTGCTATGTGTTTTCATTAGAAGGGACCTCTGTGTTTTTTGTACTCTATCACTATAGGGCATATTTACACCGTGTGATGCCATGTTTACCCCACACACATATAATAAAAGGATTTAAGGGGTTGGAGAGGCCAACTAACCTGACTGCTTCCACCTGGAGGGTGAGTCAAGCCTAATTAGGGATAAAGCCCAGCTAAGGGAGAGCTGTTTGTTTTCATAAAAGATCTCTGTGGCCCCAGAAGGGACAGGACTCTGCAAAGTGTCTGGAGCGCCAGGACATTCCTAGGGTCAGAGTAGGCCAAAGGACAGTAGGGCAAAAATGAGGCCAAGAGGGTGGGGGGGCAGTTTTGCCAAACACCATCACATATATACATTTTTGACCTCACCTCTTTCATTTATGCTGTTGCTTTTGACAATGGTCACATCTGGCAACAAAAGAATGTTAGTAAAGAAAGAGTGTTTGCCTGCATTCGAAGCCAACCTTAGTCCTGTTCTTTCAGTTCACTGCACACACATGGACTGCTGTGCCTGAGCATAACCACACTGACGTCAGCCAGATGTGGCACTTCATCTGCATGCAACTTACGCCGGACTGTGGCCAGGGTTGGCCTTACAAGTGGGCAATGTGGGCGACTGACCAGGGCACTGTGGTCAGGGGGGTTGCCGTCCGAGTGTTGTAAGCTGGTGGACCTGGGCTGCCAGAGCGGGATGAGTGCTGGTGAGCCGGGGGCTGGAGCCCTTGGCCAGCCAGGCAGGAGGTGGGCGATGCTGCCTGGCACTGCGAGCCTGGCAGGGAGGCTCAGGCAGCAGAGCTTGCCCCTGTGGAGCCAGAGGGCCAGCCCCTAGGTCTCCGCCTTCCCGTGGGCACAGGTGGTGGCTGCATACCTGCTGATAGGTGGTCAGGGGGTGTATGGCTGGGGAAGCCCCTGGGCTCAGAAATTCCTCCCTGTGCAGCCCGGCCGGGCTCCAGGGCCAGGAACTGGTGCTTGCACCCTGCACCCCATCCCGCTATTCTCAAACTCAAAGAAAGGGTGCCAAAATACAAATTGGCCCAGGGCACCATTTTCTCTAAGGCTGGCCTTGACTGTGGCCACAGAATGGATTTATCCATGACTTATAGGACCCAGACCAAGAGTCAAAGCAAGGTTCTTGTCAGTGGCCCAGTTACCTGTAGTGACCTCAGCCCCACAGAGCTCTACTGCATTGTCCCCTGCAGCCCCAGCCCCTTCTGCTGGTGAACTCATTTCCCTTTTTTTCTTCTTCCACCTCGTTCCGCCCTTCATCCTTCATTCTTAGATGTGTGTGTACTAAATAAAACATCCATAACATAAAAAGTCATTGCTGAAGTTTGTGAAAGAACTGTATTAACTCAGGATTTTCCTGTATTTTTCCATACTTGTGTTACTTAGGAATGGAGATCACCACTGTTAGGTTCGTGTTAATGCATTTGTTTGTGTTGGAATTAATATATAAATATTAATCTTTATTTATTGAGGAGTGGATGTAGCCCATTGGGAATTTGTTAGTCTCTCTGAAATTTTATTCACCTTACATTTTATGCATTACATGATAAGTAATTTTTTTGATAATATGATCTTAAGGATTACTGGAGTGTGATATAACACATACATCAATAACATGCCCCAATTTGTACCTTGGTTTTATAGTAATTATTCTGCAAGAAGCTGTCTAACTCTGATGTTTATTCAGGACAGACAAGAATCTCCCATAGAAGGGGGGGTGGTGGGATGATTGTTAAATGAACTGAATAGGAATAGACAGTGGATTTAATAACTTCAAATAGTGCAGCAGATCAGGAGTTGAGATCGAGACTGTCCAGGGGAATAGGGAGTCTCAGGTCTCTGAGGGCCAGAGGAGACCTGAAGAGAGAAATATGGGAAGTGGCACCATGGGATGAATGCAGGCAATAGGTCCCAATTAATTAAAATGGATTAAGACTGAATTCATGAGCTGGAAGAAATTTCATTTATTTGGAAACTTAAAAATTCACCTCTGATGTGTGAGCCTCCCCACGCCTTCCAGGTGATGTGATCATAGTCATGAAAAGACTTCAGCATGAAAATGCTGACATCCAGGGCTAGGAAAAATGTCTTAACTGACACCTTAGAGAAAAAGAGGAGATAAAGTGAAAAGATCTTTGGATGAAATACATCCTTGAGAGCCAGAGCCCTGCTCAAGGATATGGAGGGGATAAAATGGGTTATAGCAGCAGAGTGAGCCCCAACTTTATCCCCAACAGGTCCTTTTCTAGGGTTGTTGAAGGAGTTTCTGTGGTCCAGCATCCCACACTGGAACCGAGCTCTTTGGACAAATACCCGGGCTCTTCCCAGGTAAGGATAAGCCTGGATGAGAGCCAGAGGCAGGTTTCATTTCATCTGCTGACCACACACATAGCAATGTGGTTTTAGGGAAAATTGACAGCACATTATAAATAATATGAAAAATTGGCTAATTTTAAACACAGCATTTGTGGCGTGAGAACAAAAATATGAAGCAGGAGCAGTCCAGTGAGTGTTTAATCTATTTTTCAAAGAGCTCAAGTGCCTGATGTTTATCATCCTGGACAATAGTGAAAGCTTCAGATGTGCTGGTGTGCTCTGAAAAATTAAAAATATCTATGCTGGTGTCTTACAAAAGCTGAATGTTTTAATTCACAGACTGTGACTGTGCATGTGCAAGTCTGTGTTATTTCCAATACTGCCCAATCTAAACCTGAAAAGTCATAAATATACATGAATCTGCTGCAGTTTGTCAAATGAAATCAGCCACCAACACAAGTGATAACAGTCTTCAACACGAGCACAAACAAGCTCACAGAACAACACATTTCCTCTAAAACATCCATTACCATACAGAGCTGCCCACTTGAGCTGAAGAAGAGGAATCCCTTCCTCTAGATTCTGCAGCTGAAACTCAGATCTGCTGCGGGAGTCTTTCCTCATCATTACCAAGTAAGGCTGGGAAATAGAAAAAAGAGGCCAAGTTCAGTGAGAAATTGACATGGCAGTTGTACTTCACATGCAAATAAACAGAAATTATTTCGTAAAAGCAATTTGGGCAAATACCTAATGCCAAACCTAAACAGCATCCATTGTCTGTATACAACCATAAAGAAACGCTGGAAGAGAGGCTGGCTCTGTTTTCTTCTTTTTCTACCTTAGCTTGCTGAAAAATTACTTCACTCTTTTTCAAGCCCCCTTTCATGTCACACTTCTGCTAACTGCTTGGAATAGGGGGGGCCTTACCCTCAGCCCACTTAAAACAGTCACACTGCTTGTTCAGTGTTTTGGATCAGCAATCTGCTCTGCCCGAAGCCCATGGGACACGTAGCGAGAACTGGTAGCTTTCCAAAATGTGAGCTGTCTGACGGTAGATAAAAAATGGGTCACTCAGCCAAAAATGAGCCCTAAAGCTTCAGGAACCAAACATTACCAGATGGATAACACATTCAGAACTGGCTCTTTTAGCAAGGTTTTGTGACTCAGGTAGTGGATACTAGTGTGGAAGGTCAGTGATGGTTTCTCACAGCAGTGAGGCAGTCCCACCTCTCTACACTTTGTGCAGGAAACCTTCTCGGCTCCCTGACATGGCACTCCCCATGCAACCTGCCTCTCCCCTGCCAGCTCCTCACCTGGGTCAGGGAGGGTACCAGCTGTGGGAAAGCAGGTCAGCCAAGCGCATGTGTTCACAGGAGTTCTTAGAGGGAACTGAATTGAGTGGTAGCTAGGAAGATAACTGTGTATGCTTTGTTTTGACCAGTAGGGAGTGGGGGATGATGAAGTTGTGGCTGAGCAGCAGCCATGGAATCAAAGGAGTGATTCCTTGTCCTTCAGCTGCAGAAAGAGTAGCAATAGTGCTGGTTGTAGGCTGTGTGGTTTCCTAATAATGTAAATCAAGTAGATTTTGCAAAAGGGCTGGGAGCAGACTTAGTCCTATTTTATCAATTCCCAGGCCACCAAAGAGCTAAGTGGTGGTGATAGGCTAGATAACCACCCCTGAAGAACCTGGAGGAATGCCTGCCAACCACTGATTTACGACTACCCCAGATGATGGTTAGAAATGAGGTGGGAACCAAAATGAAACTGAAAACTCACCTGGTGTAGCTTCGGTCTCTGCTCCTGCGGTTGTACAGTAATTTTTGTTGTCAGAAGGGGATGGTGGTACAATGAAGTTTGAGAACCATTGCTCTAATCAACACCCTTTCTGCCTTAGCTTACATATCCTATTTGTAACTTCTTTTGTTCTATGTAGATTCTAACTCCTCTTTATCCCATCCATTCAAACAGTGTCTATCAGTAAAAACAAGGTATCTTCTCTATAAATAAGTAGCTATAATAAAATTAAAACAAACAAAAACAAAATAAAGTTATACTAGAACCAAATATAAAACAGTAAATAGACATGAGAACAACATGTATACAAAAGATGAAAAAAGTAAAATTAGGAGGTAAGGGTTACAAAATAAGAACTATCAAGGCGTGTCAATCATCGCTTTTGTTTGTAGGTTGTTCCCTTTCTCCATACCCTTCATTATGTTTTTCGTCTTTCCATAGCTTTAGCTTTTGAGGACTGAGACAGAGCCTTCCTATAGAAAGGACAGTCGGTGATCAGAAGAGCTTAAAGGCTAAGGGGCAAAGCCTCAAGTTGGTATAGACTGGTATAGTTCCATCACAACAGGTGAGAATCTGTCCACTTGCCTGCTATCAATTTATATTAGAGTCAAACTGAAGTAATACAGTGGTGGTCAGGTTCATTGTGTGTTTACTGCAACTTTGTTTATTAGGTCTGATTTTTCATTGTTTTATATTTTCAAATAGACCTTACATTTTTAAACCTCTTTCTTGGATGAATGTATTTTCTTTCGGTTCATTGTGTTTCTTCTGTGATTTTCATTTTTAACATTTATTTTAAAAATGCATTATAAAGAAAAATGAAAAATACGAAAAAATAGAACATTTTGAAAAATTAGTTCATAATTAGCTGTTTCCCTCTGTGAGATGTGTAAGTACTAGAGATCAAAACATTGCAAACAGAGGCTTTCCAATTTATCATAATTGCTTGCAATGCAAATGATCAGCCAAGTTTACAATGCACAATTAGCTCCCTGATTATCCTGCAAATGCACTTGCACGCTTAAACAGAAGACCACGCCCTGAGGCCTACCCTGTTGTTTCTAGGTTCTGACAAGAATTCCTTCACTCTTCAATGCTGATAACATTACAGTGGGTGCAACTCTAATCCCACACCTAAATGGATGCGTTAATTTCTGTAACTGTTTATCTTTTTGATAACTAAGATCATTACATTTTATAGTGAATCTTGTCTACTCGGTTGTTTTGTTGTTGTTTGTTTTAAATCTTTGTATTATTCATGGGCAAAGTTTCCAAAATGTGGCATCCTATTTTGTAGTGTAGCCGTTTACACACAGTTACTGCTTTTGCAAGTACAAATAAGTAATTGCACACGATATAGGTGGGTTTTAAACAGAATGGGCACCAAATCGCCCATTGTGAGCACATGTATAGTGTAGTTACATGTATAACATTTGTGCACAAAAATGTAGATGACAAGATGAGGATCAGGGTGAATGGATAACCCTCTATGTTAATGAGTACTATCGAAGTTTTGGTGATAACTTGAACCAAAATGTATTTTCATATTTTTTGTTGCATACAAATTATTTGAATTGAGAGTGACTCTGCTTATAATCAACAATATGGGCCATAAATGTGGTGAGGATATGGAACAGCAAATGGTACATGTTTTTTAGTTCATGTTCAAGGATACCATGTAGAATTTATGCATTGGAAATAGGACATTAACCAACCAAGCAGAAAGAGCAGGATGTCTGATCACATAGTCATCAGAGTTTCATTTTTCTTTACCAAAGTGCTTGTAGACTATCTGGTTGATCATCACCTGAGACCAACTAATGCAAAAATTAATCTTTCGCATATCCTAACTGCTCCTATTCTCTCTGAGGCTACTTGTAATGTTGAGTAACAAAGATAAATACAGTCTAATAAACTATTTCTCAGCAGAGGATTGAAAAGTTGCTGGTGGGTGGTAAATACCAAAACATTACTTTTCAACTAGATGACATATAAATTACATAGTCCTCTCCCTTAATAAGTGACATTCTAGAACCAAATTATCTTTTATCCTGTTGTAATGAAGATCCTGCAAAAGAAACGGAAAATGTAGGCAATGAGAGAGATCTTTAGTGGAAGGCTCCAGATCGCTGCAATAATGCTTTCACTTTTTTATATATGTAATATTTATTCCATTTGGCTAGCTTCCCCCTGTCAAGACTCTTTATTACATTTCAGGGACAAATTCCCCCTTAGCCAGTCAATGAACGCTTGAAGGCAGCTGTTACAAACCTCTTGCTCTCCAAATAAATAGAATAAAAAGAAGAAAGTGGTAGCGCCCTTGGTAAAGTGTTCCCTCTTCATAACTAGGGATAAGTCCTTTATCAGTGGCGTGTTCCTCTTCATAAAACCAGAGTTGCCAAGCACTGACATCTGTTGGGCCCTGATTCTCTGCTATGTCCAAGTGCAGTGGTTGTGGCTCCTTGATCTTTGGCTGCCTGGCCCCAGTGAAAGCTGCAGCAGTAGGGGCCTATTCCAACTTCTGTCACTAGCATAAGGTTTAGTGGAGGAGTGCCCATGCCCCAACACTGATACATGGCTTCCATCTCCTGATGCCTGCCTTCAGGGGCGGCTGCTTTAGCAGACCCAAAATCCACCACTTGGCATTGGGAGCTCTTGGCACCTCTGAAAATCAGACTCCTTTTATTTAAGTGCCTAAATAGGGATTTAGTGGCTCAATTCTCCTATAAAGAGCACCAGGAAGCAGTAGAGGGATGCTCAGGGAGTGAGAGACTACAGAGCCTTTTGGGAGCAAGTATGCTCTAGCAGGGAACCCTGAGTTTTCAGGGGAAATGGTTCAGGTTGGGAAGGTTTGGGACATCCCCAGCAGGAAAGAGTATGGGCTTGATGTGGATTTTTGAGAACTTTATTTTGGGAATTAGTTTGTTATGTAAATAAACCCAGCCCTAAGGAGGGGCGTGCTGCACTAAAGAAGAATCTGTGTGAAGTGTTTAAGAAGCCCCTGGAAGGGGGAAATTAAGGCAGGGAAACTGCAGAGTGACCCTAGGCCATAAAGGGGTGCTTGGGAGGTGGCCAGCCCCTATGACAGTCTCATTTCATATTCTCGTTGTCTGCTCAATGCACTTTGATAATCGCTAATGGGCTAGTCAGATATACCTAGTGGGTTCTAAAGTAATTTTTTTTTCTCTTATTCAGACCTACTTTCACATCACTATCCAAGCACACACAAAAAAGCTAGCTTTTTACAATCTGATCATGTAATCTTAGTAACACCTACTTATATCAAAATGCTACCTATTAACTAGCTTAAGATATTGATCTGAAAATGAAATGGGTATTCCATTTCCTTTTTTACTAATTTTATTTTAAATATTTCATATTTGGATATATCGATCACTTTTGACAAATTTATTCCCCACACATCAGAGGTCAGATTTAGTCCTTGTAGCTTAGACATATTAACGATAGCTGAGAAGGAGACTAATTATCATAGATCCAGCAGGGGTAGAGAATACAGTGTGCTTGATGGAAAGAGAAGTTTAAACAAAAGAAAATAACTCCATCATCCCCAATCCTCTGGGCTCACACATCATTTCTAGGATCTTCTTCTGGCTCCAAAATAGCTATGGCCTTGACGTATTCTCCACTGATTGACTTCCTCAATGGTATATCAAGAAGTGTGTAAAACCCATAGATGAAATACCTGCTACATGTATCAATTAACGTTACAGTTCTAAACATTAATCTGTACTAATATTCCCATGAAAGCTACAAGATTCGCCCTTAATAAGTCCTAAATGCCATAATTCATTAAAACACTTTTAACTTGTATTTGAATGCCCTTTCATAATTGGCATTAGGGCAATCAACTAGGGAAGGTGTTTTTTTGATGCCATCCCTGGAACAGCGTACATTTATCAACAAAAATCAATATTAACATTCTTTATTGCCCAAATAATTTATGTTCCAGTGATCACAGATTCTGCTATCTTTGTGCAATCCAGTAACACAAATATAGAGTGCACCATCCCAAGCATGAAGTCTCAGTACCACTTTACGACAGAGCAAATGGACAAAATAGGAATTAATAAGTCAAAATGATGGCATACCTGCCAGTCTCCATTACCAGCAAACATAAACATAGCAACACTTCAATAATGTTTGTGTAATATTTCATGCATAATAAATGCATCTCTATTTTCTTGAGGACAAATCTTGCATTACTATGGACATGGCAGCATTCTTGACCCATGCATTGTCACCAATTTCATTGTGACTTGGAGACTTTGGGGGGGTGGGGGAAAGCCATATATGTTTTTATTTAGTCTTGGTTTGTTGTTACATTACTACTTATAGCACAGTAGGTCTCTGTTAGAAAAAGCAGTAGACATAAGTATTTGTTGTATTAAAAATATAATAGCAGCACATGTAAGAAAGTATTATCTTTTACCTTTGTTCAAAGGTGTAGAAATATACATATTACTCTGGGGACTCTATTTGCAAGATTTTTCCCTACCTTTAAAAAAATATTTTCTATCATCTCTGGAAAGGAAGAGGAAGGCCTCTGTTAATCCCATACAAAGGCCAAATATGGTCCTAAAATTGTAGATCACTCTAGAGACAACTATGTAGGTTTGCCAAAGATTTGGAGCTGCATGATCTAATGAAAAATACCCAGTAATTCTTCTGGAAGTGAGGCAGTCCAAATATCCATTTAATGGGGCTCTGTATTTTTGATAATTTAATATAAATCTACTCTAATCCCCCTTTTACTCCATGTATTATTTACTATTCACTATGCAAACTTGTTCATTTAAATGATTGTGCCCTAGCCCAGGTTGTGCCCCATTGTTGTCTTTGACAGTTCAAATAGCCTTGTAGCCTTCAAAGCTATTGTAGTTGTCGCCTTTAAAACCTGGCATTACTTCACTGAGGCTCTTTCTTAATCTACTCTTTTCCTCAGAGTACAGAGCTTGTGTCTCTAACCTTTCTGAATAACTAAGATCCTTGTGTCTCTGTGGCACTCTGCTTGCCCTTAACTGCACCTTTCCCATTTCTATAATATACTTTTTTATAAAAAGGTGACCAGAACTGTGCCATTTTCCTAATGCAGACTCATTAGTCCCTTGTAAAGTGCTGGAATAATTTCCTCAGATTTCAGAGGGGTAGCCGTATTAGCAGGGGCGGCTCTAGGCACCAGCAAACCAAGCTGTTGCCTAGGGCGGCCAAATCTAGGGGGCGGCAGGCTGGGCCGGTGGACCTGCCGCAGGCATGACTGCGGGAGGTCCACCGGAGCCGCGGACGACCGGACCTGCCGCAGGCATGACTGCGGAGGGGGCGCTCATCCCGCGGCTCGGCTGGACCTCCCGCAGGCATGACTGCGGCAGCTCAAGCGGAGCCGCCGGATCCGCGAACCGTCCGCAGCCGTGCCCGCGGGAGGTCCGCTGTTCCCACGGCTCCGGTGGAGCTCCCGCAGTCATGCCTGCGGCAGGTCCGCTCGTCCCGGGGCTGCCGCGGGAGCTCAACCGGAGCCGCGGGAAGAGGAGACCCACCGCGGGACCGAGGAAGGGCGGCGCAGCACACCGCGCTGCCTGGGGCAGCCTATTTTCTAGAGCCGCCCCTGCGTATTAGTCTGGATCTGTAAAAGCAGCAAAGAGTCCTGTGGCACCTTATAGACTAACAGAAGTTTTGGAGCATGAGCTTTTGTGGGTGAATACCCACTTCGTCGGATGCATGTAGTGGAAATTTCCAGGGGCAGGTATATATATGCATGCAAGAAGCAGGCTAGAGATAACGAGGTTAGTTCAATCAGGGAGGATGAGGCCCTCTTCTAGCAGTTGAGGTGTGAACACCAAGGGAGGAGAAACTGGTTTTGTAGTTGGCAAGCCATTCACAGTCTTTGTTTAATCCTGAGCTGATGGTGTCAAATTTGCAGATGAACTGAAGCTCAGCAGTTTCTCTTTGAAGACTGGTCCTGACGTTTTTTGCTGCAGGATGGCCACCTTAAGATCTGCTATTGTGTGGCCAGGGAGGTTGAAGTGTTCTCCTACAGGTTTTTGTATATTGCCATTCCTAATATCTGATTTGTGTCCATTTATCCTTTTCCTTAGAGACTGTCCAGTTTGGCCGATGTACATAGCAGAGGGGCATTGCTGGCATATGATGGCGTATATTACATTGGTGGACGTGCAGGTGAATGAACCGGTGATGGTGTGGCAGATCTGGTTAGGTCCTGTGATGGTGTCGCTGGTGTAGATATGTGGGCAGAGTTGGCATCGAGGTTTGTTGCATTCCTCAGATTTATATTAAAAAACACAATTTATTCACACCCCCCAGAACAGTTTGCTTTTTTTTTTTTACTGCTGTTAAACGCTATGCAAAAGACTTCAGCATTTTTTTTGCTATAACCTTAATTTCTTTCTCTTCCTAAATACTGGTAGTGTGTTATGGTTAAGGGTACTACATTGAGTCTGTCTGTTCCTTTTGTTTTTATTGCTAAGAGTATATAGGGTGGGCCAGAGGGCAAGTTTGTGAGAAGGCAAAAGAATGATTTTAGTGGTGAGGTCAGGGGGATCCCCCCTCTATCTCTCCCACTAACTGCCACCCCTCCCTCCCCCTGCCTCATTCTTTTGTTCATTCTCCCTCTCCCCAGCACATCTGAGGAGGAGGCTGAAAGCTGAGTGGAGGAGAAGTGGGGTTGGAATTGGTGAGGGAGACACTGAGAAGAGGAGGCACTGCTGGACTATGGAGACATGAGGTGAACAGCAGGGGCATCTGTTGTGGAGAAGTGGGAGCCCAGACTGGAGTTTGTGAGGGTCTGGAAGGCGCTGGCTGGGAGGGAAGGAGAGTGACTGGGTGGACGTGTGGAAGAGATGGAGGCTGGGTTGTGGCTTTCTGGGAAAGAGAGAAGGGGGCCAGTGAGAAGAAGAGGGAGGGTTAGATTTGTGAGGAGGAATGAGGGGGTCTGTGGGAGGCAGAGGGGGCTGGGTTGTGGAGTCTGTAGGAGATACAGAGGAGTGAGGGGGTTTGAGGGAGGGTTGCTGCATTGTGGGGTTGGGTGTGGGAGTCAGAGGGGTCTGTAGGGCTGGTGTAGTTCTATGGGCGGAAGGAAGGGAAGGCTGATGGATCACTGGGCTGTGTCCCAGTTTGGGCCTGAATGAGGACAAAGAGCTGCCTTTGCCTCAGGCAGGAAGGGGATTTTGCAAACCAGGACTGCCTCCGGCTCAGCCCAGCAGCAGTCGCTCTCGCATCCTGAGCTAAACCTGGAATTAGACCACTTTTAGCCAACCTAACCAGTAGTCTGGGTCAGAACTGGAAAATCAGGACATGTGATCATCCTGCTCTGAAACCCACTGGGTTTTCTTTCTGCAGGCCTTAGATGCCTTAACAGCTGGTTCTCTGTGCATGGGTTCTGGGCTCTTGTGTTTGGTTTTTACCTAACCCAAAACTCAAAGCAAAGCAAGTTTCTCCTGACTTGTGGTTTCATTATGAAACATTCCCACAGCATTACAGCTAGGTGGGCTACATTAGCTGTTTAAAATCAAGCAGCAAACCTTCCTAAGACTTAGGATAGAAAACAGAACAAAGTACTCACTGGATTGAAACAGCAGAAGTATTTAAAAGTCTGTAGGAAGGATAGAACTATTTAATTGGAATTTGGCCAGAATACTGAGATAATCCTCCAAGTCTTACATGCTGCAGTCTTACATGTTGGGATGGCCACAAATCAATCCTTTAACATTACAATGGAGGTGAAAATTACCACTTCAACCTGAGATGGAACTAGCCCCCTTGACTGGGGGCACCTTGTTGTTTTCTGCCTTGGTCTTACTGCGGGAACTGCCTGCAGGTGTGAGGGAGGTGTATTCAGAGCACCTACTGAGTCCTCCAGAAGACTAAGTGGTGAGAGAGGAGTGCTGTGGCTCCACCTGGTGACTCATTAAATTAAAAGATGGAAGGGGAGACTTCCAGAGCCTTCTTAAAACCAGGGAGGTAATGAAATGGGAGAGAGGAGGACAATCTGCTCTTATATTCTCCCTGTCCCATCCACTGGGCCAAAGATGACAGTGTTGACCCTCCATTTGTCCACTTCTCTCACACCCATCTCCATGCTTTCTTCCATGTCACTCTTTTGCCTTTATACATAGACTGCTCTTCCTGAACTGATCCGTGTTGTCAGTAATTTCTATTCCATCTAATCCCTCCTTGGCACCTGCTTCCACTGAGATAGCCACAAGAAATTAGCCAACTAACAATGGCTAGGTTAAGATTAAAATCTAAGACAGGTGAGAACCGGTAGATATGGACAGACAGACAGATGTGGTCAATGTGATAGGCTGTGGTATGCACACCAGCCGCCTACCTGCTATTTGTAGACACAGGGGGAATTCTCTACTGGCAAGCTGTGGCCATTTCAGGCAGCACAAAATACCCAGAAATGGAACTGAGAATTTGGCCCACTGAGTTTAAAAACAGCATTATTAATTGAATATTACAATAGATATGCTCCCAAGTCAGGAAATTCAGTTGTAAAGTCCTAATACCGGTGTTAATTCGCCCATCTACCCTTCTATATATAGTCTGAAGAGCCCCTTAGTCATGACATACTTCTCAATCCTCTGTTCCAGTATGGACCTCAAGTCCAGTGAACATACCCCTCCATTACATAAGGGGAAAAGTTCTGACCCTCTTTCAGTCGACCCATCTATTAAGGGCCACAGCTGCCATCATACAAATTACCCATCATACAAAAAGAAGATAACCATCCCACATCCTGTTACAGATAGCATACCTTGCTGTATTACATGAGCTTGCCCGACATGGGCTGGAAGGAATTCCACTATTCCAAGTTTATTCTAGGGGTCTGAATAAGACATACCCTCTAGATACAGATACAACCAGAGATCTTCATGTATCTTATCTACACTATATACAGTACTGTTCAGAGGCCAAAGACAGAAACCAGATACTTTTTCAACATGGGCACGATCTTGTATGTTTCATAATAATAAAAGTAAAGCCCTTATTTTTGTAATGCCTACACAACAGGACTTTAATACACAACAGGACAGACTTTCTTTTATGGTCCCTTATAATATGGCTTAACTTCTCAGGCTAAACAATCTGTTCCATTTTGCAATGACACTGAGAGGACGTGTCCCAGACCTGAAGAAAAAGCCTGTGTGGCTCAAAAGCCTGGCCCTCTCACTAATAGAAGTTGGACGAATAACAAATATTACCTCACCCACCTTGCCTTTCTTTTACATAGCAACCATGAAATGGCTGCAGGCCATATGTGGAGGGTGGGTGGAGAGTTAGTGGTAGATTTAGATATTCTGATTTATAAGATATTTTTAAAACAATAGCATCCTATTAATATTGGTCTCTTAGAGACCTGCATACAAAACTTGAACTGTATCTTAATGACTTTTTGGACAGCATTCCAGCTGCTGACATCCCATAGTTCACAACTGGGCTTTTTTCTCATTCTTCAAGGTGCATATTAGTCCAGCAACAAAATACAGTTATGTAATATAACACAGAAATAATATTGTACAAGGGAGTGTATAGGTAATGCACAGATTCTTCTGTGAAGGTGTAGGTAGCAAACTCAAAGGAATAACATGAGAGAAATTGGATTGGGAATATCTATTTATTACAAATGCTATTTAATTAAAAGAAATTTATAGCAGATTAGTTGTGCCATTACTTTCAGTAATTTTCAAAATCACAACAAAAATATATTAATGCATTATGCTATCTTATCTTCACGTGTAGTGATTTGTTTAACCACTTTGCATAAATTAATGGAAAGCAGGAGAATCTCTATAAGCATGAGGGAATTCACAAGGCAAAGCGATAGGGAATCACTTTATTTCCATCCTTACTAGCCTGTCCAGGAAGAAAGAAATGTTCCTGCACCTAACAGTGTTGTTCTTGAACTGCACACACAATACCTACTGACATCAAAGGACGTGGCACTGCAGACAGAGGACAGTATGTGGACTGAAAGGAGAAATAAAGAGAATTTGTGGATTGAAAAGTCAAATTTAGACCCATACTCAGTAGTGATGGTTTGTGCAGGAATATTTTTAACTAAATAGCTACCTGTGAACTTGTCTGTTTTAGCCTGGGGTTCATGCTTAATGTTGTGAATTTGTGTCTCAGAAGCTTGCAATTTAATTAATAGAAAATTAAGGGAATTTCAAGCCAAATTGAAAAATGGAACCTGTGCATGTGAATCTTTGTGTACAGAGTTTGTGCATGTAAATCAGCTACTTCCATGGCACCATATCTTCCTTCCCTCTATCCCAGGAGCAGACTGAGAGTCCCCTGCTGTTTGAGGGGCTGCCACTGAGAAGGGTCAGGTCAATGGCAGAGCTCATGGGGGATGGTGGCAGCCTTGAGTTGTATGTGTGGCACCTTTTCTAGCATACTATGCAATTGACAAAAGGAGCAATATGACAATAAGTTTCACATGGGGCCGGAGAGCAAGCTTGTCCTGCACTCCCCTGGCAGCAACGTCTCCTGTCTTGCAGGGTTGGGTCTGGCTCCTTACGCTAGGCATTGCCATATGACACATGGGGACTTGTGGCCACTCACTGAAATTTGGCCCAGACACCCCTTTGTCATGATAGAGGCTCAGACAGGCCAAACCTGAGTGGTGTTACAACTCCATGTGCCAGATATCAATGTTTAGCATGGAGACAGGGGCGTCTCCAGGCACCAGCACGCCAAGCGCGTGCCTGGGGCGGCAAGCCACGGGGGGCGCTCTGCCGGTTGCTGCGAGGGCAGCAGGCATGTTGCCTTTGGCGGCATTCCTGTGTAGGGTCCGCTGGTCTCGTGGCTTTGGCGGACCTCCCACAGGCTGCCGCCAAATCCACAGGACTGGGGACCTCCCGCAGGCAAGCCACTGAAGGCAGCCTGCCTGCCGTGCTTGGGGCGGCAAAATACCTAGAGCCGCCCCTGAGTGGGGACCTGAGGCTAGACCTGCAGGACGGGTGTTGCTACCGCTATGTGGCTATACGGCAGATTCTCTCTCGAGCCCATCACTTATGACCCATTGTTCCCTCCCCTGTTGCAAAGCCTGGCTCTGCCATGGGTCAGGCAGGAAGGAGAGAGCCAGGGGAAAGTTTGGTGAGATACATATCAATCCCTCCTTCTTCATGGAGAAGCTGTATAGCGGTGTGTCAGCATCTGAACAGGCTCCCTCTTTTTAATAGCTCTCTGACCTCCAGTGAGCTGTAATACTTTGATCTAATTTCAGTTGTTGGGTTTTGTGTGGAGATGCTGGGTGATGTTGGTGGCCTGTGATATTCAGGAAGTCAGTCTAGACGGTCACTGGGGACCACCTGTAAGTGCCAATACCTCTCCCAATCTTGCACGGGCCTTCAGAAGGCCAGGAAGTGGTATGGATACCCTATAGGGCAGCAGAGCTTCATAAACAATCCCACTGCTACTTCCAGATGATGATCAAGGAGCACCTGATAGCTATTTGTGCATGACAAGAAGGGATAAGTGTCTCGTCGTTAACGCAGTGTCTGGGAGTAGGACTGTTTCTTGGCTCCCATTGCTCTGTTGGGAGAGCCCAGACCACACCCACTAGCCAGTTCTGTACAACTACTCAGTTCAAGATTACAACATAGCCTTTAAGAAATCAACTTTAATACTCTTCAGTTCTATTAGTCCTCTTGGAAAAGTGACTACCTCACCCATTCCATTCAACATAAATACTCCATCTTCATCTCACCTCTCTGAATTAACTTCATGTTTACTAGTTAATGTAAAAAAATGACTTCAGCTTAAAAAACAAAGCCTCGAATAAACCCTACAGTATCACAGTTCATTGATGTCTAAGCTTTACATATGTATAATCTGTTCCACAGAACAAATTCCTTGAAGGCCTTCAGTGCTCAGAATATCTTTATTTATATCTTTATCTTCTTATAACTCAATACCCTATCTATTGTACTTTGAGGACTAGATATTATTTGCCCTCAGATGATGAGACCCTTGACACCTTGTTCACTTTTGCCTTATAGTCATTGTTCTGAATGCACAGCTTCTACTTTTTATTATAACTCAGACATGCAGAGTGCACTTGACAATTCACAGCTAAGAATGCACCTCATTTTTCACAAAAGAAGTATTAGATCAGATTGAACCTCTCTTACTAGTTGGGGATGTGCAATGAATTGGCTAAGCAGAAACTACAATTCCTTTCTAACTCCTATGACCCTTGGGGATTGACTCGCAGGCACAACACCAGGGCCGGTGCAACCATTTAGGCGACCTAGGCGGTCGCCTAGGGCACTGGCATTTGGGGGGCACCATTTTCTTCAGCAGCAACCGCGGCGGCCGGATCTTCAGCCGCCCCAGTCACCGCCGGCATTTAGGCGGAGGGACCTGGGGCTGGGGAGCACGGGGAGGGCCGCCTGCATCAAGTAAGCGGGGGGGCAGCACGCAGGGGAACTCCCCGCCCCAGCTCACCCCTGCCCCGCCTCCTCCCTAGCACGCCGTGGCCGCTTCACTTCTCCGGCCTCCCAGGCTTGCGGCGCCAATCAGCTTAGGCGCCGCAAGCCTGGGAGGCGGGAGAAGTGAAACAGCCACAGCATGCTTGGGGTGCTTGTGCATGGAGCAGGGGTGAGCTGGGGTGGGGGGAGGGGTGCCTCAGATCGGAGGGTGGGGAGCTGCCGCACGGGGGGCGCCTCAGGGTGGAGGGGAGCTGCCATGGGGGGGCACCTCAGGATGGGGGCGCGGGGAGGGGAGGGTGCAAGGTGAAAGTTTCGCCTAGGGCGTGAAACATCCTTGCACCGGCCCTGCACACCACCTTTTGCTGACCAATGGGGAGGGACCAAAAAGTCTGTTGAAATCATTGACCCAGGAGGTAACCTTCCTGTGGGGGGAAGGCAGCAGCAGTGGCCACACAGTGATCTGGGAGAGGAACAGGGAAACTGATGTTGCAGAGGAAGCACAGAGGAACCATGTGGCAAGCAGGAAGCCAATGGGAGTAGGGAGAAATAATTATAAATAATTATATAAATATAAAAATAAAGACATAATTTTCCCATCCTGCAAAGCTTGGAAATTTCAAAAATTTTCCATTTTCCATTATGATGAAACTTGTCATGGGAATGTCTGAGTGTCAATGAAACTTTTGGGAAATGTTTCTGAGGTCCAGGGTGGAATGTCTGGTGAAAACATTGTGCAGTGGGATGACTCTTGAGACCTTTGGAGGGAGGGGAAAATACCTCAGACTAGCTAATAGCCTGGTGACTATGGTATTCACCTGAGATGTGGGTGACCCCAAAATGGGGTACCATTTTCCTACATCCCAGCTAAGAGCCATAAACACCAGACTATTGGTTATTCTGGGCTGATGGATCTTTCTCCTGTTAATAATAATTGGAGATATACCAATCTCCTAGAAATGGAAGGTCATCAAGTCCAGCCCCCTGCCTTCACTAGCAGGACCAAGTACTAATTTTTGCCCCAGATCCCTAAGTGGCCCCTTCAAGGATTGAACTCTCAACCCTGGGTTTAGGAGGCCAATGCTCAAACCACTGAGCTATCCCTCCCCCTGGAAAGAAAATAATAATTGGAGAACTTCAAAAGGTCTGCAATTCATCAATGCAAAAAAAAAAAAGGTGAGACAAGAGCAGAGACAGTCTAATGTGTGTTTTTTTCAATAAAAAAAAGTGGCACAAAATGCTTCATGAGCCAACTGAATGAAGGGCGTGAACACAGTCATTCATAGAAGAGAGGCCCTGTATGATGCTGTGGAATGTCTTCTAGACAGAAGGCCTGCCAGTCAAATGGGAAGAACTTTGGTCAGGTGGGGTAGGATTGTTGAGGAGACTTACCAGAACTCTTGTGACTACTTCCAAAGAGGTTTGTTTGGCTCCAGAAGGATTTTAAAAGCTTATTGTAAACAACATAATGGATAAATATGTATGACTATAGCCTGGAGGAGGAGAGTAACAGTTTCCATGAAAGGATTTTGGATGCAAAGCAATTTTTCTCATTTCTGTAACTGAATGTTTGTAGAGTGTGACAGTTCCTGGTATGCATTTGTATATGAATATTTTGCATCAGTGTTACCTTAGCTGTGAGTGTGTGAAACTATTTGTGACTATGCTATCAAAGACTTCTTTTTTTATTTAATTCACATCTATTTCTGCTCATTCCTTTTCCTTAAGGAAATCTTGTTCATGCTGGAGTTCCCTAAGAATCTGGACTAATCTAGTAGAAAAAACTAAACATGTATCCATTTCTACATGAAGATTCAGTAAGGTGGGGTAATTCAGCCCTGTAATCAAAGACAAACAAATAATGTGGAAGCAAAGCACAGAAGAAGGTATGATAATCAAGATATTTTTCAAGACATTTGAGGAGACACAGAAAAAAAATTTGGCCTCCCAAAAGAAAAATCAATTGTGAAAATGGATAAAATTGTGAAAATCAGTGGGATGTAGGCTTCTAAATCACTTATGTGTTTTTGAAACTATTATCCAATATCGAAGGATTAGACAATTATTAGTCAATCACCTTACCACCCATGAGATAGCAGCCCCACAATCTCCAGACTTCCTAAAATGTCTTAGAAATGGGGCAATGTGCCAGACCCACTATTTCAGTACATATTAAATGAAAACCCAGAAAGACGTATGGAAGTGCTACCACATGGGTGGATTTGACCATGCAACAGTGGGATGAAATTAGACATAATACAAAAAAAGGCCTCAGTGGATCCCTATCTTTATCACTAAGCTGTATGTCCAAAATGGGCATTAAAAATACAGATAAGTGTTGGATATATGGAGATATAGAATACCTTAGTGTTCTCCTGCATATGCTATAAAGCTGTCAAAAAATAAACCAAATGAAATCATGTGTGATATTTCATGGAGGGTCAGGGATCATTTAAAAACTCATCATATGTCCACTGTTTCCACACAGTGGAATCTGAGCAACCACATTATTTCCACATATATTTAGAATATACTTTTTTAGGGCCTGATTATAATTTTGTTTTCTGTACCATGTGCTGGAGCCTATTAGAGTACCCAAATCCCCCCACCGAATGCAGCTGTGCTGCCAAAGACCACAACATTGATATTTTTTAGAATCTCAGGAATGCAGCTGTTACAGCCTCCTTCCTTCAGACTGTTTTTGCAGCCCATGAGGAAGGAGCTGAGGGTAAAAGTGTCAAGATCTTTGCACAATCATAAGTGTTACAAAACCATTCTTTCCCCACCTGGGCCTTTTAAAACCCAGCTCCTTCCTTCCTCCTTCCCCACATTTCACATGGCCCAGGAATTATGTCTTTCAGTGCCGGTCTAGAAATGCACAGACACAGGGGCACAGTGACTGCGCATTAAAACCTGTTGTAGCTCCCGCTAAATGCTATACAGTGATTCATAGAATTTCAGTAAAATAACTGATTTACAGCTGTGTGTGTCTCCAGGACCATGTTGGGCTGGAGGGAGGGTGTGATATGGTACGGGGGCTGGGCTGAGGCATGTAGCAGGGGAGCAAGAGGAGGTATTGTCTGAGAGGATGGGGGGTCCATTGTAAAACTTACTGGACTAGGATTCTGGGTCCTCAGACACCTCGGGGAGGGGCTTTCTCAGCCAGGTCTGCTAGGTAGAGGTGCTGAATCACATGTTCCTCTTCCTCTGTGTCTCCTGGGGCTTCCTCTGGGAATTATGCCATGGTCCTCTCTGCCTCCTTGTCCTGACGCCATGGTATCCTGTCGTATGATGAGGCCAGTGGGATTGAGGAGGGGGTCATGAGTCACTTCATGCTTCATACTTTCAGCCCTGGAGAGCACTCAGTCCGGCTCATCATAGCATGGCCATATGCTAGGTCCCCTCATGGCATGATTATTGGAGTCCTTCATCCTCCGGCACAGGAGCCTGCTGTGTTTCATGCAGTCCTGGCACTTGGATGGAGTCTGGTAAATGGTCACCTCATCCAGGCTCATTGAAATCGCTCAGTACAGGTGAATGTTCCTGCCAGGTCAGGCAAAGTCATGGAGGACGTGTACTCTGACCACACATTGATCAGCACTTGACTGTGCTCCAGCAACTGGGCAGCAACTCTTGGAACATGATCTATGATTGCCAGTGCTGATCAACAGCATTCTCAGGAGAACTGATCTTAAGTGCTCGGTACACATTGCTACTATACTGACAACGGGGGGTCAGGGACCTTTCTACCTTTGATTAAGGCTCAGGCAGCAAAAGGATCAGTGCATGGTGGGAATGGCTCTGAAGGACTACTGAACTGGTACATGCCCTTTGCCCCCATCCACGTTGTACTGTAGAATGGCTATAGGACCATGATACAGCAGAGGTATGTACATATCCGCATCCCTCATGCACACTAGCACACTAGACTAGCCTTCAGGAATGTGCCTCGGGGCTTCAGATGTGGATAAGAGGGGGATTATGGCTCTACAGTCCACATGTATCCTTGTACAGGTGCAAGTGTAGATACACCCAAAGAGGCATGGAAGAGGCTAAGGCCTCAGATGCCTCCACGCCAGCAAGTTCTGGGCTGGAGAGAACAATGATCCCTCTGTTTGCCAGGGACTTCCAGGTGGCCTCAGTACCCTTGTTGTGGTGATATAGTTCTACACATGGTCTTCCTCTTAGTTTGGGGCAGTGCCTAAAAGGCGCAACCCAGCCTCTCATATTTTACTGTCACACTGAAATTGATGGGGATTCACCAATTCTATACTCAGAACATTTAAAGTATATTGTGATAGTGTAGGGTTATTAGGACTTGATGCTGGTTGGTGTTGGGCCTCCATAACTCCTACTGCCATCAATGGGAGTTCTGTGGGCACCATGGCTGTTCAGAATCAATCAATCAAATAATTTGGGGTTTCTGTAATTTATGTCCTAAGAACCAACTGAGATGCTTTTTAATTGTGAAGTGCATCTCATGATCGTATGTATGTGTGTCTCTCTCTTACACCCAACACCATGGAAGCTACTGTTCAATGGGCTATTCTAACAAATATATTGCAAATACATTCTATGCTCTTACAGGATGAATTAAACTAGGTAATTGCTTTCAGGTATAAAACATTTTAAAAGCAGCTTTTGGGGTCGGGGGGGTTGTGTGTGTGTGTTTACAGAAACTGTGGGGATACAAATGTGATCAATGTGGTTTAATGTAATACACTATGAAAGTAATTTTGGCACCATGTTTGCTTGTCCAAACCATCTTCATATCACTGGAATCGCACAGTCTGGAGTGACACTGCAGTGAAAGTAAAGCTTGTCAAGGGTCTTGTGCTCATCAGCTGAAATCAGACAAGAAGTTGCTCAGGATGAAGCTACACATATTTCTGCTTCATAGATTTATCAGAACTTTACTAAATGGTTTTGTTCCTTTCTCCAGACTTGTTGTACATGCGAGCATATTTGTATACTCCACAGGCAACTGCTAAGGGACAAATAGAGGTCAAGTCTCCTGGGACGCCTTTGCTAATAGTTTCTAGATTTGAGCTATGGGGGGGGGGGGTTAGGAAGCAGGGTGTTCACAATAAAGGGTTCTTGGGTCTGAAATTCACTTCCCTGTTGATCCATCAGATTCCAAGATTGTTGAACTTCAGGTTACATTGAAAAGCTCATCTATGTTGACTCAGGCTTTTGCCTGAAAGGGTTATTGTGTAGGATAACCGTGTGGGTATTTGTCTGGTTCATCATTTTGTTATGTATGGTGGCCATTGTTAAGAGTCAGCAATTGCCAGCAGATACAACTCCATTACCAGAATTATTTCCTATGCTAAGTAGATGGGGAAACTATGGTTCTTCGTCTTCCACCATGAACCAAATTTGGCAAATGCTGACTTTTTAATGGGGACCACAGTATGTTGCACATACTGCTAAGGATAATCTAATATAGTGGGGTGCATTTAACCCCCCCCTCAAAATAAATGATACTTTGATAAAGACAATAAAAATAATTGCCAACTACATCAGTCTCTTAGCCTAATGTATTTACTACTCCTGAGGGAATTCTGCCCCCAAAATATAAAAATGCTGTGCCCCCCCCAAAAAAATTCTGCAAAATTCTGTGAATGTAATTTGTCAATA
>NC_052623.1:312955741-313140741 GCF_016161935.1 Mauremys reevesii
TCTCCCACCTCTTTCAAGTCCCTCAGAAACACATTTCTTTCAAAAGGCATATACATTATCATGCTGTACCCCTCTCTTGGCCCCGAGAAGTGTTTACATATTAGTTTCATTCTGAGGTGAAAGTAACTTACAGGACTTACCGGTACTGCCGGAGTCCTGAGGAGGGCGTGGCCTCATCCAGAAGAGGCGTGGCCTTTAAAGATTTTAAGGCCCTGGGGAACCAGCTGTGGCTGGGAGATCCAGAGCCTTTAAATCAACCAGGGGCTTCCAGCTGCAGAGGTGGCTGGGAGCCCCCCGGGGCTCAGGGGCAAATTAAAGGGCCCGGGGCTCTCGCCACCAGGGGGGACCCCGAGTTTTGCAGGGCTGGGGCAGGGATTTAAAGGGCCGAGAGCTCATGCCGCTGAGGGAAGCCCAGAGCCCTTTAAATCCTGGCCCCAGCCCGGCCGCCAGAGCCATGGCCGGGATTGAAAGGGCTCTGGGCTGCCCGCAGCGGCGGGGAGCTCTGAGCCCTTTAAATCTCAGCCGCAGCCGGGATTTAAAAGGCTCAGGGCTGCCCGCAGCCATGGGCAGACCAGAGCCCTTTCAATCCCCGCCGTGGAAGTCGATGCGGTCCAGCACGGCATACTGGCTCTTGCCGGTACGCCATACTGGACCAGACCGGCTTACTTTCACCTCTGACTGTATGTATGTGTATGTGTATGAATGTGTCACAAACAATGCAGCTGCAGCCTGCCACCGACCAACAGCGACCCCAGCAACCGGCCCCTGTGGGCTGCTGCCTGCAGAGAGCCAGCAGGTGCCACTGGGCTGGGTCTGCCAAGGAGTAAGTAACCAAGGCAAAAACCACAGCCAGCCAGGGAGGGAGCCGGGGGCAGGCGGGCGGGTGGGGGGGAGAGGGGAAGTCAGGGATGAATGAAAGACAACTGGAATAGCCTTCAGGAAATATACAAGTTATTTAGAGAAAGTTTTGTCAATTTTAGCCTCTGCACTCTGCAGGCAGGACAAAACAAAAAGAGATCTGAGATTGTACCCGATGTCCTAAGGACATTTCAGGTGTTTAAATCAATATATAAAGAGGGTGGATTGGAATGAAAACTACTATTTTTTTCAAAGGAGGCACAATAATTTCCCTGAATATTCAGTTTTCCCCTCCAATCCCTTTGTGGTTTTGTCTATGGGGGCTATTTGCTTTCCCTGTGAATCTTTAGTTGCTTTAGCAAAATTGCTTTGCCCAAAATAAACCCTCATCATCATGACACATCTTTCCATCATGTTCTCCATGTTTTTTGTGTTTTTTTTTAAACAGTAACATTTCAAAGAGGATCTGCAAGCAGTTAGGACATCACAACCATGATCCTCTGCTGGGGAGGGAATGGGATAGAGTTGAACTTGGAAATGGTTCCTGATTTTGATTGTGTTTAGGAGATCCCCTCATCCCGGGGGCAGAAAAGAACTGCCCTTGCCATGGTAACACACACTCAACAACTGGGAGTGAAATTAACAAGGATGCCAGAAACGGCTCCTAACTCTGGGCACTGAACTGCACAGGGAACAGCTGAGTTTAAACTGTTCTTTTGCAGGCAGCAGCAGCAGGCATCTCAGCCAGTGTCCCTACTGCAGCTAGAGCCTAGAGGAGAACCCCTGCTGGGGGAGGGGGGTGAGGAGGAATGCAGAGCCTTGTCTGCAGCCTGGCTGGAGGAGGGGGAGGGAAAAGCCGAGAAACCAATGTGACAGTGAGTTTTCCCCTTCCACCTGCTTTTATTAGCTCTGGATTTAAGCTGTGCAGCCAAATGCTTGTATTTGTTGTGTATATTAGTATTGGAGAGATTCCCTCATCCCAGGGGCAGAAAAGGACTGCCCCTGCCATGGTCAAACACACCCTCCCCTTAACCTCCTCCCCCCAGCTACTGTGAGTGAAATTAACAAGGATGCCAGAAACCTAGCCCTGGGGGCTGAACCATCAGGGAACAGCTGAGTTTAAACTATTCTTCTGCAGGGAGCAGGCTTCTCTCTCCCTCCCTCAGTCAGTCTCCTTTTCTTACCGGTCCTCTGTACCGGCCCGTACCAGCTTACTTTCACCTCTGGTTTCATTATTTATTTTTAATTTCCAGCTAACATATGCTTGCAAAACTTTATTGTTCAAACACATTCTAATTTTTCCTACCTCTATCTTCCATGTATGGACTGTAAACAGATTAAGGCAAAAATCTCATCTCAATATCTCACTAACATTATACAATAAAATAATAATGCCAGAAATAACTTGATAAAACCACTTCTCACGAGATTACAGTCCAGTTACAAACAAATCATTCAGGGATTTTTTGGGGAAGTTTTGGGCAAGCATCCAAATTTTGGTTGCCAAATATCCAGAATAAATCATAAAATATATGGCTCAAAGGGACCTCGAGAGAGCAACTAGTCCAGTCCCTGCGCTGAGGCAGGACCACATATTCCTAGACCATCCCTGACAGGTGTTTCTCTAACCTTTCTTAAAAACTTCCAAAGATTCCACATCTCTGGAAAGCCTATTCCAGTGCTTAATTATCTTTATAGTTAGAAAGTTTTCCCTAATATTTAACCTGATTTGCCCTTGCTGCAGATTAAGCTGATTATTTCTTGTCCTGTCTTCAGTGGACATGGAGAACAATTGATCATTATCCTCTGTATAACAGCCCTTAGCATGCTTGAAGTCTATTAGGTTCCCCCTCAGTCATTTTTTCTCAAGATTAAACAAGCCCATTTTTTTTAACCTTTCCTCATAGGTAAGGCCCTACCAAATTCACCAAATTCCATTTTGGTCAATTTCACAGCCATAGGATTTTAAAAATAATAAATTTCATGATTTCAGCTATTTAAATCTGAAATGTCACAGTGTTGTAATTGTAGGGGTCCTGACCCAAAAAGGAGTTGGGGGGTGGGGTGGGAGAGTCACAAGGTTACTGCAGGGAGGGTTGCGGTACTGCTACCCTTACTTCTGCACTGCAGCAGGCAGTGTCAGTGTCTTCATAGCTGGGCAGCTGGAGAGCAGCGGCTGCTGGCTGGGAGTCCAGCTTTGAAGGCAGCACAGAAATAAAGGTGACAATACCACGATCCCCCTAAAACAGTGGTTCCCAAACTTTAACAACATGTGAACCCCTTTCACTAAAATGTCAAGTCTCACGAACCCCCTCCTAAAAATGAATATTTCTAGGGATTTTCTCATTTGCCTGAATATAAATGATAAAAGCAGTGATCTTGGAAATATAAAATTTGTTTTTATGACATGCTTATTACACTCTATTTATTAAGTGTCCCTGGCATCTGTTTGCCAGAAGCTGGGAATGAGTGACAGAGGATGGATCACTTGATGATTACCTGTTCTGTTCATTCCCTCTGGGGCACCTGGCACTGGCCACTGCCGGAAGACAGGATACTGGGCTAGATAGCCCCTTGGTTTGACCCAGTAGGGCCATTCTTATGTTCTTACTTATCATTACAGTATTTTTATTACATTATGAAAATGGCAACACTCTTCTGAGATCTCACTTTCATAGCTTGTATCACTTTGAATAAGCCTGTTATAAGACAAGGCTCCTATGTTTCATCAAGGAGTATCAGATGTGAAACAGCATGAAGGTATTTAAGAAGCCAACTCAAAGCGTTCCTCCTACACAAGCATTCAGGTCTTGAGCAGTCCAGACAAACGATGCACGTTACAAGAAAGCTTAAACTTGTTCCTCATAATAATTTTAAAAATACTAGCTGCCTATTTAATTTAAAAAACAGCAAAAAATATCTGCTTCCCTTTCTTATAAGGAGTCTTGAAGTTTAAGTCTCCTCAGTGTGATAGATATGTTTGCTTTGAACTGCTTAGCTCTTGGAAGTCCAGGGGCTCCAGGCTGCTGGCCCTGTGCTGCCCAGGATCCCTAGGGACAGCTCTGGCTGCAATTAGGGATTTTTTTCCCGAGAACCCCTGTAACATTTTGTGAACCCCCATGGGTTCTCAAACCCCAGTTTGGGAACCACTGCCCTAAAATAACCTTGTGACCCCCCCTGAAACTCCCTTTTGGGTCAGGAACCCCAATTTGGGAAATGCTAGTCTCCCCTGTGAAATCTGTATAGGGTAAAAGCACACAAAAGATCAGATTTCATGGGGGAGAGCAGCTTTCATAGTCCGTGATATGTTTTTCATGGCTGTGAATTTGGTAGGGTCCTACTTATAGGTCAGGGTTTTCTAAACCTTTTATCATTGTTGCTGTTCTCCTCAGGACTTTCTAATTTGTCCACATCTTTTTTGAATTGTGGTGCCCAGAATTGGACATAGTACTCCAGCTGAAGCCTCACAAGTGCTAGTTAGAGTGGGACAATTATCTGCCATGTCTTACATCCAACATTCCTATTAATACATCCCAGAATGCTATTAGCCTTTTCAACAACTGCATCACACTGTTGACTCTTACTGAATTTGTGATCCACTATAACCCCCAGATCCTTTTCAGTAGTACTACTGCCTACCCAGTTATTCCTCATTTTGTAGCTGTGCATTTGATTTTTCTTTCCTAAGAGTGGTATTTTTGCACTTGTTCTTACTGCATTTCATCATGTTGATTTCAGACCAACTCTCTAATTTGTCAAGATTGTTTTGAATTGTAGTCCATGGTAGGTCAGATTGGTCAGTGACTTCTGTTTTCTGAGGCTAGGCACCTGAGTTGCCAGCTGGGCTCTGCTTGGTCTGGAAGAGTTCTCCAAATCAGTGGCATTAAATATCAGCGACACAGAAGACCACCGTGCCAATACATTAGTTCAAATGGTTCTTGTGCAACCAATCATTGTATTTCAAAAGAAACCCGAGAGCATTTTATGACATTAGAACCTCTGTCCATGGACAAATAACAAGTTGTGTTTTTTCTAACTTTTAAATACTTAACCCACACAATACAAAATATGAAAAGTTAAATCCTTAAAAAAAAGGTTTCATGGGCATAGGCCTTTGATGTAGAGTTATTTATAATCTCATAGACTAATGCATTCCCAATTCTTCTTTGCTTCCTATCAGATAAAAACCAAACAATGATGTCAGTGGTTCTGCAGAGGTGAGAAATTTGACAAGTTAGTGTGTTTGATCAGGGAGTGTGTGCTTCAATAACATTTTTTAGAGGTGTTCATTTTCAAATACCTGTGAAGAGCTTACAAAGTAGAGAGCTCCCTGATCTTTGCATTTTTTTCCTCTTTAAAGGGTTCCAAAACATTGATGTCACCACCACAGGGGTTATCTAATGTTTTTTCTCATTATTCTCAGTATTTTATTTTCTTTCCAGAAAGGAGTCTTTGGTTTTGACTTGTATTTACCTCAATTAACTTTTCTTTAACTCCTTGTAATTCTTTTGCAGCATTCCAGTCAAGTAAGGGACAAAAATGCAAACCTAAGTGGAACAAATGAAACTTTTCAGAGTTCTTTCACAAGCAAAAATTCTCTTAGATCAAACTGTCTGGGGTCATACACCTCCACCTGAAATATAAATGTCCTGAAACCAAATAAGTAAAAAGGGATAATCAGTTGACTTGTTTTGTGTTGGATTGCGGGTTTATGCATATCAAAGTCAAATGAATAGCAAATTGAGAAGAATTCCACTTATGGTTAGAAAGTCAGTGATAGTCATAACTACATAATTGTGTAAATCTGTCCTTATTTATGTGAACTTCTTGTGAGATTTACTTCGGGGTATAACCTGTGAAGTGCTAATGATCTTACACTGCAGTCCTGACTGTCAAATCAAATTATAATGCCATTGCATTTATTTTTCAAGCAGTTGCAACATAGATTAAACTTTTATTAGATGTAGGACTAAGCACCTCATTAAATGGTTAGAATCAATGTTGATTTCTCTATTAAAATGAATAGCCTGTTATTGATCAGTCATTGCTAAACTATGTGAAGTTCCTGTTGATCAGGAATTAGATGCCACTTTAAAGAGTAAATTTATTTTTATTATTACTGCTATTCAATACATCTTAACTTTCTTCTGTTGCAACCCCTTTAATTTAACAAAAACCTGTATCCTTTATATTGAAATGTATGATAGGTTTAACAACCTGGTAGCTATTTGTCTGCCTGGGGAGTGTGAACCATTGTGTTAATCTTTCAGGTCATTTTGCTTCTAGGACAATTCAGACTTTCACATATTCTAAATAGAGATTTACAATGCAAATGCTGACAGATCCTTAATCAAGGTTATTAAAGTTACTGGAACTGTTCTCTTTCTTAGAGTAGATTTACACTAGTGTAACTCCATTGACTGTAATGGAGCAGCTCCTGATTTATACTAGTGTAAGTGAATGGAGAATCAGACCCATTTTCTGATGAAGTACTTATTAGTGGAATGGGAAGGTAATGTTACATGTGGCTGGTGACTTATAAAGTAATAGATTACTGATTATTTTTGCATTTTGTAGGTGAATTGTACTCTGAGAAGGGCTGTATCAATTTAACTGCATTTTTCACAAGGTCTCATCAACAACAGCAAATCTGACTTCTATATGTTAGGCAGATTCCCCATGTAGCAGGATAACATGTATATACCAATAATAGCACCTGCAGAGAACAAAAAAGTCTATCATAAACAAAAATCTCTTGAAATACAATGACATGTTGTACAAGAACCATTTGAATTAATGTATTGGCAATGGCTCTCTTGCCCAGCCATGACACTTATATCTTTGTGTTTTCAGCAATTAGCTCAGGACAGGAATAATAGAATTGCCAAGAAAAGTAACTGAAAGCAATCTGTGATATTTTTGAACCTTTCCAAGTGCGCAGGTGTCTTTTAAATTTTAAAACATAGTATTTTACTGTGATCAGTTATTTACAGAAAAAAATCTGGCACCTTGACCTCTTGGTGATGGGGGTCACCGCAAACAGTTAGATAATTTATTTATCTGCTGTTCTATCTGCTGAACGCCTGGAGAACGTCATCCTCAGGAAGGATCTGGGGTCCCGCAGTGTTGTGCTTTGCTTATCCCTTTAATCTTTGGGATGTGCAGAGTTTGCCGGTCTCAGCCTCTTCCTTTATTGAAAGGCCGCACATCCCCTCCCTGTCTAGAAGAAAATGCAGTTCCAGTTCAAATTAGGTAATTTCATGAAGATAGAACTCATGGCTGGGCAAGAGATCCACTGAAAGTACATTAGTTCAAATGGATCTTGTACCGAAAATCATTGTATTTCAAGAGGGTTTTTTCGTGATAGATTTTCTTGTTATCTGCAGGTGCTATTACTGGCACTAAGTGCTAGCTGTAATTCCTGCTACATGGGGAATCTGCCTATCATACAGAAGTCTTCTCAGATTTGCTGTTGTTGATGCGACCTTGGGAGAAACACAGTTAAATTATCGGTAGGTGGGTGTTTCCTGGACACACACATCTGGAGGCATGGCCTGAATGACCATGTACTGCAGTGATCCCCAGCTGACTGATGGGCTTCTTGGGACTGTTGCAGTAGGCACAATTTAGAGCTGTACTAGGTTGCTCCTGGGGACTAGACTATGGCCTGGAATCTTTAGGAGCAGGCAGCAGCAAAGGTTGCTTTTAGTTGATGATCCATGGTCTGAGATTTGAGTTTGTGATGAAACATGAAGCAAGAAGCAATTTGGATTTTGTAATAAAGGTTTCTCACAGATTTCACCCTTAACTTCTAACTGTCATTATGTATTGCAGTGCAAAGTACTAGCTCAGTGCGCATGGGTCATGTCACCACCTAGTGGGCAGCTGGCTAAGAGTCCAGTCTGTGCTCTTCTAAATAATTGTTCTGGATTCTATTCACACTAAGACCCATATATCTATATATGTGTATAAAGATTGGCACCTGACCTTTGGATAGGAACATCTGTGAGCCTCAGATGCTAAGGAGGAAACTCTCTTGAAGGATGTACTGGCTCAGGGTGTGCAGTCATATTGCCACAAGTGACCAGCTCACAGAAAGAACACGAGATTACTGCCGAGTAAGGGAAATTCTCCTTTGGCTCAAATTGTATTCATTTATTTATTTTGGAATTTATACTAAAATAGATAAAAATGATAGGAGGCTGTGTTTTTACCCTGCTGTTGCATGTCTGTGATTTAGTAAATGTCCAAAGTGTCTGTATTCCTGTAGTCCATTACATATGTCAGTATACTGTGAGAACATGCACTCTCTGGGGAGAAAAAAGCAGAGGAGTTGCCTCGTCTCTCAGCCTTCATTAGTGCTGATAGCCATGTTAGCACAGGAAAATTGTATGTTATTTGAAAATGTGCAGGCTCTGTGTAGGTGGCTGATGGCTTACGCTTTGGAATATTGTGGTTCTTATCAGAGTATCTCCTCATGCAATCTGGAGGTGAGACGGCTATAAGTGGAAAGTTGAGGTGTTCTACAGCCTTCAGGATGTGGGAGGAGACGCTGGTACGAGGTTTATGGCTTGAGCAGGGGACTGGGAGCAAGATCTCCAGTTCTTTTTCTTGCTCTGCTGTGTGATTAAGTGTCAAGTCACTTAGGATTTAATTCCCCTATAGCATGGAAGGCCAGTGCAGGGCCCTTTGTACCACCCAGAGGTTGTACACGCAGAGGTTGTACAGGGATGAAGGCATAGGCCTGTGAAGGAAGCTGTGAAAGGTGGACTGGGGGCCAGCTGGGGGATGAGCAGCTGAAATTGCTCCACCAATCCTCACAACTGTTATTTGGGGGCTGCAGGACCCTTGGATTTTGGGTTGTGACTCTTACTTGGGCTTTTTGCAGATGGTGTCGATTTCACCCTTGTCTTTGCCTCCATTTACCCATTTGCAAAGAGGATGTAATAGTAGTTACATGTATTATCTCACAGAAGTGTCGTGAGGCTTAATTGAATAATATTTTTAAAATATCTTGAAGTCTTTTGATGAAAGGCTTTATGTTGTTGTTATTTGTTAGCAGCAAATATGTTTTCCAAAGTACACCTGTAACCGTATTATAAATCATTATTTTAATATATTTTGTTAAGTGTGGTAAGATTTACATCTAGAATGTCTTTTTTTTTGTTATTTTACTGCTCTTTGTGCTTGAGGCATCTCTAGCAAACGAAGAGATCTTCACATGCACAGACAAGTCGCACTCTGGCTGTCTGTAGAGAAATGATTTAGAATAAAGAGAACATCATTTTTAATGCACTACAATAAGTGAAGATTTTACTGTGAATTAATAGAATTAATATTTAATAAAATCCCAGTCTTATTTTGTTTGTGTAACATCTGTCTCTTATTATCATTTTTGTCCATCACTAAATGCTGTTGCCATTCAAAATAAGTAAAAGTGATTTTTTTCTTACAAATCCAGCAATTGGGCAAAGTGCATCTCTTTTACAAACCTCTCAAAATTCAGAATATACAGAGAGAGAGAGTTCTTAAAACATTAAAATGACAATTGGCTTATCTGGTCTTTTGTGGCACTATACAAAATGAGACAGGATTTCTGACATCAAAATCAGCAGTACAGATTGCCTTTAAAAATACAGAATCTGTTGCTTTTGTCAGGAAACATTGTCTCACGAATAACAGAAAGCACCTTTTGTTCTTTAGTTAATTAGCTCATTATACTGTAGGTACATAATTCTTTCTAAAAAAGCAAACACATCTGAACAGGAATCACAAAAAAGTTATGGATGATAAATTCAGGCAGTGTAAAAATGTTAAAGATGTCGACTTTCCATGAAAGATGTATGTGGTAGCATGAAAGAATTTAAGCTTGTGGAACCAATGCTGGTGTAATGTTTTAATTCCTATCAGTTAAAAAGACGTTCTATTGTTTGTAAATAAAAAGGAAATATTTCACTGAGGCACTTCCATCTGTTACCTTAACAATGAGTGAAGTCATGCAGTTAATCACAGCATTTTCTAAAAAAGGATTTAAACTTGAAGCTCGGCTCTTATATCCCCATGCAGTTATAAAACACTTACCCACCAAGAACAACTATTTCTGACTGTCAGTGTTGTGTTTTAATTCCAGAATGGGCTAGTTCAGAACTCAAAGACATGGATTTCCTACTGAGTGCTGAGATCTGCTGCCAGGAATGGCTGCTTTCCAAGGAAATGTGCTACCTTTTCAAGATAAGTGTTCTCGGGTGAAAGAATGTCTTCACTGCTGAATATGTTTGCTTGCAACATTTTTAGCAATATGTAATCTTCCAAATATTTAATTTAAGCAAGCTATCCAACATAAAAATAATGGGGAAAGAAAAACCTTAAAAGTGGCTTGAGGGCTCAGAACTCTAATCCTTTCTAGCGTTAGTGGTGTGCTCTGCTGAGGACTGTGATTCCAATCAGTGTAGTGCTCTAAAAGCTGGGAAACAGACTAGCAGGACTAGCACTGCAAGGCAAGTTTCAAGTTAGGTCGCTCAATAAAAAGGCTTTTTTTTTTTTTTTTTTTAATTACAGATATTGCTTTTCCCTAGGGAAGGAATTCTGGGACAATACTGGTGAATACTGGGAAATTTTAGGTCATGTATTTATCTACATAGCCCATCATGGACTAGTGTATAGGCTATTTTGAAGCATAATGGATAGTGACTTTTTTTTTTTTTTTTGCTGTTGTGTTTACTCAGCCATCTGGTCTAAGCAACCCTGATGATGATGTAAAGTCAGGAAAAATGTTACATTCATTATGGAGAATTCCTGAGGAAAACGGAAAAAATGTTCAAAGGCAAATAGCAGTTTCAAGGATGTATTTGACACTCCATAGTGCTTCACAGAGTGCAGGGCTGCTGCAGTGAAAAGATTGCCTATGTGACGTGTACCTGAAATTAGTAAGTGGAGGAAATTGCTTCCTTTAAAGAAGAAAAATGTTTGCTATGGAAACTTTAAACCACAAACCACTGACATAGATGCTAGTATAGGATTACCTTTTAAAACAGGCATACAATTTAAAATGATATAATTACATTGTGTTTGAAACACCGACATTTCATATATAAATGTGAGGCATATACAAGAGGGGCATGGGCACTATTCAATATACAAAAAATATACAAACTTCTTTTTACTGTTTGAGATTCACTTCCATTCCAACCCTAAAAAGGAAGCACCCTCTGCTGGCTCCTTCAAGATATTACTTTATTTCTTTGAAACATGGCAGCTATAACCTGTGAGCTAAATTGCTCTGAATTAGGTTCCTGAGGTTCATTTCTGATCAATAGAGATCAGTTTGTTAATCTCAGTGGTACTTCTTGTGGCTAATTGAGCAAAAATTACTCTTAACTCATTCACTTTAAGGTAATGATGGTGATACTAAGCCAGGATCAGAAAGGTGTCACATATTATCTTTAAATTAATATTGAGGTTCTGTGCAAGCAGATAATGCAATCTACACTTAATTTTTTTTTGCTGAAAATTTAAACCAAATACTGGCTATTTTTGAATTGATAAGTCAAGCATATAATCCTGGGACGGAGAGACAGGAAAGTTTTAGAACTAATCTAGCTATATGTATTTGAGATAGGAAAAATGTATTGAGACAAATGTAGGTCCATCAAAATGGGGGAGTGGGGATGGTGGAGGTGCTCCCTGATTTCTAGAAAGTGTGAACTGATACATTAAATGTCCTTTTGACTGTTAAAATATTGAAAGTACAGCATGCCCACCCAATACATTTCTGTCATCTTACGTTACTCAATAAAATATTATTTTTGATGTTTCTTTCCTTTTTATTTTGTAAGTTAAAAAAATAAAAATCAAGTAGGTTTTTTTTTCAAAATGTCCATATGATCTGCTGTATCAGATTGTACCAGTCATTGTCTTGATCAAAAAAGGGGCAACTGAAAGTGATATATCTTTAGTACAATGTATGTATTCCTCTCTAAGAGCCGAAATGGGCAAAGGCTGTGCCATGCCTTTGTAGTTCAACGTTTGCCAACTCTGACCTTCTTACTTGGTTTAAACTTTCTCAGATAGTGATTAATTACACAGTATTACATGGTAGTATATATTTTTCACGTGTGCCCCAAATGAGGATTTTAGGGCCTTGATGTAGCAAAGCATGTGCTTAATTTTAAGAACATGAGCTGAATTTGGGGCCTTAAGTAGTAGAATATATTCAACCCATTTTCCAAAGTATTCTACCCATTCAGCATGTCTTTGAGGAATATAGTATTTTAAAGTTTTGTCAACATCCCTACTGAGCTGCTCTCATAATTGAGGGAGTCCACCAGTTAGTCACGCAGCGATACATTAAGATTCTGAATTTGATGGACTAGATGGTAGTTTGGTTGGTTGTACTTTTTTGGGGGGTGGAGAGGTGGGTGTGCTAGTGTAAAGCCACGTGAGAGATTTCTTTTAGGAATTGGCAGCCATTTTCCCCATTTTCATGAAATGTTTTAGTACATATACCTACGTGCAGTGGCACTGAACACAGCTTTCAGCCTTGCAGGATGCTCTACTGTGGCAGAACTAAGTGAAGAGCAGGATTTAATAGTTAAGGCAATTTTAATAATTCTTTTTAAAAATGGAAAACAACTTGATATTTTAGAAAACTAATCTGAATATAGCTTGTTAGCATGTCAGTCCTGGACAACAACCCAGATTGGTCTAGTTGCCATAATCTATAATCTCTAACTGCCACTCGATGTTGCATGAGTATCGTGCAACATCGAGTGGCAGCTAGAGATTATAGATTATGAAGTTAATTTCATACACCTTGGAGTTCAAAATTACAGTTAATGTTGTATGCATGACTGATTTGAAAAGAAGGAATGTGTATGTTAATACAAAGTATTGCAAATAGCTTAACGAGTAGAACTGGGCTGACTGGCAATGCAATTCAGAAATAGAATTTTTTTATTGTCTACAAACACTGAAAGATAATCTCTGAGGATTTTTAGGCTCAAATTCTGCCAGTCTCCCGTAGAGAAATAACCACTTTTGTAGCATATTTTCTGTGGCGAAATTCCAGGCCATTCCAGACCATTTCACTTTCAGTTTTGTGATAGGCCTTTATTTAACATGTCTTTTCATGTCTTTTCTTTCCTTTCATTGTGTGTTAGGTTTTTCTAAAACATTGCACCTTTGCAGCATTTATATCCCCAAAGCTTTACAGACGAATTCTAATAGAGTTGTTAGATAGCGTGCACAAGGAGAGAACTTAATAGAAAGCAAGGGAGGAAAAAATTGTTTTCAGATGAACTTGGGAATGAGATGGAGAGTTGATAAAGTGGAGGATACTGAAAGGCAGTTCCAGATGACAAGAACTGCAGAAGAAAAGACTGTCATGTCAACACTGGGAGATTCTTTGGAGGGCAGACAGACTAGAAGTGGTGACTGGAGACTCTTTGAAATGTAAGAACTGAAAAAAGAAGTACCCCAGTATTATAAATGCATGTGTTCTGGAAGTCACGTAAACTCCCATGCTGTACTGTGGACCACTTCACCCATGAAGAGACTCCATGTGAGTTCAAGGGTCCACACTAGTATCTCTGTTTGAAGACTCTGGGCCAACACCTCTTTGTAAGTCATTTTGGGCTGATGCATAAATACATCACATTTGGAGAATTTTAAAAATACCTATTCAGAATGACTTCTACAATGTGCATTTCTCCCTGCAGTGGTTCAGAAGATGCTATTGTGTGGCTAGATCTTTGCGTAAATTTAAGGATATAAATTATAGAGACATTTTGGTTCTTATACTGCACCCATCACCTTGGTGTCTGACCATAGGTGTCGACACCCTGAAGCACCCATGGAAAAAATTTAGCGGCTGCTTAGTACCCCCCAGCAGCCAAGCTCCCCTCCTCTCTCCCCACTCTTGTCCACCTGTGGCCCCCCACCAATCAACTCCTTCTCATCCCTCCCAGCACCTCCGGCAAGCCATGTAACAGCTGTTCTGCAGCATGCAGCAGGTGCGCTCAGGGGAGAGGGAAGAGTGGGGATGGAGTGCGCTCACAGGAGGGGGCGGAAAGAGATGGAGCAGGGGCAGAGTGGGGGTGGGAAGAGGCAGGGCTGTGTTGGGCTTGGGGGAAAGGTTGCAGTTGGAGCGGGGCCTGGGGCTGAGCAGAGATTGAGCAGCCCTGGGGAAAATTGGAAGCTGGCACGTGTCTCTGACTACCTAGAACGCATGTTTTCCTAAGAAACAATAGTAGCACTTTTGAAGCACATGGAGGTCTGCTGTGTAAAATTATTTCTTTGTCTTTGATAAAAACAGTGGTGCCTAGGCTTCCTTCCATTTAGTGGTGGGAAGAGGATAAAATCAAATAGAAAGTCATGGCGGAACCATGTAGAGGGGGATGTGGCTAAGTGGGGCTCTCCCTTGTGCCCTGTTTAGTCATCTTTTCCCTCTGCAAAATAAGTGGGCAGGCCCAGGGGTCGGAGCAAGATCACACTAAGCACTATGCTCCCTGCAGCAAATGCAGCTGAGCCATGAGAAAAGTCTGTGGAGAATTAATGTAGCCTGAGGCGGTATTAATTCAAGATGTTCACACTATGACTCTCTTCTGCAAAGTCACAGTGCAGCAAGGGGACTGTAGCCAACAGCTGTGGGTTCTCATATCACACTGTGGATATCCATGATATCTGAGCATTTCCAATACTAACTGTTATCACCCCACTGCAGATTGCAAAACTGAGGCAGAGAGGTTAGTGACTTGAGCAAGATCACACAATAAATCAGTGTAAGGGCTAGGATTAAAACTCAAGAATTCCAGGCTCCAGTCCTAAACTCAACCCACTAGACAATTCTTCCCTTGCAGAATCATACCAGCTGAAGAAAAGGAAAATAAAAAAATGCTAAACCACTCACTTGTAATTTCCTCCCTTCTTGCTATGCTATTACTTTAAAATAGCTAAGAGGATTTTTCTACAAATTTAATTTAAAAAAAGTGATGCCAGACTATGATCAAGTAGGACTTTAAAAAACTTATTTGTATTCTGTGGGGGTGGGGGAGAAAGGAGTTTATAATAGAAATGCTGAACATGTGGCAACAGTGTATTATGGTATTATTGAGGATGGGCCTATGAGTCTAATCATATCGCCTTCATTTTGCAATTAAACATGCTTGCATTAAGGCTTCTTTATGCTTGTCCAATGAGTCAATGGGAGCTGTGGAGCCAGCACTCAGGGTATGCACAGAGCTGCCTCCTCCCGCACCCAAAACAGGGACATGTTGCCACTTGCAGGGAGCCACCTGAGGTGAACCCCCGCACAGATCTGGCAAACTCCCTCCCAGAGCCCGCACCCCCTCCCATGCCCCAACCCCCAGCCTTGAGCCCCCTCCCACACCCAAACTCCCTCCCTCTTAGTTAACTGGAATTTTTTACTTACTGGCACTTGTCCATTTCCCCAACATTCCGGATAACAAAGCGTTTACTGTATTATGCATGTACGGAGGGTACAGTTTATAGAATTCAGCAAGGAAAAGAATGATTCTAGACCAATTTCTTTCCAGTGTTCAAGTATTAAGAGTTCAAGGGGACCCAGCTGATTGTTCTTGTTTGAATCAGCTCTGAATCAGTTTGAATCAGCTATCATATTAGCCCTGTGGAATCCTCATGAACTTTATATGATCTAATGTCATAGTGACATGTTTCAGTGTTTGCTTTGAACATTCTCCCTGTATAAAATGCTTGTGTCTCCTACAGGTATCTTATGATTTTATAAAAAGGCACCAGCTCTTAGAGTTGGGGGCATTTTCCCTCCCCAAGCAACCAAGATTTCTATTGAACAGTATGGACTACTGGACATTATCTGTTACCCTGCTTCCACCGTCCAACGCCAAACAAATGTTCTAATGTTGTCCTTGAAATCCCAACAAGTGGAAGCCATCAGAAAGAATGAGAATCCAAGGATGGTAAAAATCTTCACAAGAGGACCTTATTAACATTGCTCCTACACCTTAAGATTCGAAATTATACCTTCTGATACACTACAGACTTCTGCGGATCATTTGCAGAGATATAAGTAAGGAACCCCCATTAAAAAGAGGAATACTACTTGGCAAAATCTCTCAAGAGAACCAGAGCTTTTTCAGAGTAATGAAGAAATGTCAGTGGAAGTTGATGGTGCGTGTGTGTAGGTGCATGCTTGTTGTGGGGAGGGGGAGAAAGGATGTAGGCAGACTCTAGAATTTTTACATTTCAAATGTCCTTTGGAAATCACTTGTGTACTCTAAAACACAATCCCTAACACTTCCCATGCTATTAAAAATGGTCTGCATACAAAGCTGTAAAAAAAAAATTGATTTGGCAATAGCTGTTTTAAGTGGTTGCTGGCTTCAAGGATGCACTAGCTCCCTTAGCTCTAGGTCCAGTATGAAGGGGAGGATGTTTATCTGTTATGTATGTGGTAGGCTGATAGTAAAATGGAATATGTTCTTCTCTGACATTTGTCTCTGTATTACTCTCACTGTCAGGGCCACATATTGAGGATAGTAGGTAATGTTTGGGCTGCAGTGTTATCACCATCACTGTTTGCTGTGCCATCAGCTAGAAGTGTAAATAGGCTCATGTAAGGCCTGATCTGAAGTCCATTCAAATTCATGGAAAGATTTCCAGTAATTTGAATGGCCTTTGGCTCAGACCCATAACCCACTTCCTCATAACCACTGCCACATTAATCCCAGACAACGTGAGTCTGTAACACAATGCAATTTCTTTCAGTATCTTTCTGATATTTCAACAGAATTTATAACAATGTACATATAGCCTGATATATATTTTGCACTTTGCATATTGAAAACATTGTGCACATACTATCTAATTAATCATTACAATGGTCCTGGACGTATTATCGTTATATTACAAATGATGACTATGAGGCAAAACCATTCACTGGCTTACCTAAGATCATAGAGTACGTCTGAGATGGATTTAGAATCCAGGAGTTCCTGGCTCCCTGTCCATTCCTCAAATCACTAGAACACCCTTTCTCCCAGGATATATTTACAGTAAGACCACAAGCCTATAAACTGTAAACTATAAGATAATAATGTGATTATGAAACCATTTATTTTATATATATATATAACAGATATCTATCTATCTATCTATAGCATGTAAGGTTGAATAACTTTTACTTAGTTATATTTTCTTCAAAGTAATCACACTGTTTTCAAGGGTTTTTGTTTTTTTTAAAGGATTGGAGGAAAAAAAATAATCTGCAGTGGAAAATATTATTTTCAAAATCAGGAAAGTGTCTGCAAGAGCTTAATTTTTACTTGAAGAAAAACTATGCTTTCAAAAACAGAACAATCCGAAGAGCTTCATCCTAATTTTTGTTGTTCCACAGCACGCTGCCTGCCTCACTGAATGCTCAGCTTCTGCTAGCGTACCATGTGGCGTTCTACCAGCTGCTGAACAGTTGCTTGCAACAGACAGCTGCCGAGAGTCACATATGAGTGATGTTTGTAAAAACTACAGTGTAACGTGACTGATGTCTCCCCCTTCCCATTATTAGGTATTCTTTCCTGTGTGCCTGCTCTACAAAATGGAAGTAATACTGGAATATATTATGCTGCATTTTTTTTGATGTTGTTGCTTTTACTTTTTCAAATTTGGCTGAAAAGTTAAAGAGCCGATTGAATGTACTTCTTTGTGACCTACAGGGTCATGATGTTGTCCCTTTTGCATTGTCCACTTGATATCGCAGGGATTAGAACATGATTTGCGTTGAAGACCTCTAATGCACCATTTGATATTTTGTAATTGTCTCCAGTGGTCCCGCTTTATAGGAGTATCTTTGACAGCCAAGCTTGTCAAGTGTTATAGTAATGAGGGTTGTTATAAAGGGGAGTTGAAAGCAATGGTGCATTAGTAGCTATTGTCAAAGAGTCTTATGAAGAGGGAGTGAATTATTTTAAATTATTAATTTTGCATTATATGTATTGCTAAATAGTTTCTGATATGTTGAAGTAACATTTTTATACAATAAGTTGATTGTCTCTGCTTTACGTTTATTAGTACTCATCCTGGTAATTTTTCTCATTTAACGATGGCTTAACTCAAGGCAGTAAAAAATTGCCTTATGTGGAAAGAACTTTGCAGCATGCTGCAACTTGATTATTCACACTTCAAAGCAACCCTAAGACAAACTGTAAATAAGGACTAGGCATAAAAATATAGCAGCACCTGGGAATACTCAGCACACTGCACAATAGAACAGAATCCAAGCCCTGGCAAATGGCCAACCACTGGGGCTAAATCTGGAAGGGCTTAATATATACTGAAGAATTGATCCACTTGGAAACAAACTATGTGGGTGTACTTAGCTCCTTGTCACATACTGTACTCATTTTACTACTTTGACTATAAAATAGATCTTGTCATCATGTAATAGACCAGAACCTATGATGGCTGGAGCACTATAATAAAATTCTGAAATTATAAGAAGTACTCACACTTATCACAAAACTTTCCACGTTTGTTGTTGTTTTTTTAGCATACAGCTTCCTATGGCCATTAAGATGGAAGAAAACAGTTCTGAAATAGTTTTAGAAAAGTGTAGATACTGTAATGCTGGCTGAGAGAGATAATTGGGTGAGTACTAATAAGTCTGAGTCATATAAAAGCACTGGATAAGTCATCTGTAGAAGTTGCCATAGCTATACAACAAAACATGAGGTTTCTGTTTATACATGGACAAATTAGCTATTTCCTGTGAACTTTAACAATAGTTATTTTTATAGGTTGCCCTTAAAATAATTTTCAGCTGTTAAAATTTTACATAAAGCATAGACAGATAGGCTAATGCCATTTGAAATTGAAACTACCAACTTAGGACAGACAACAGAACACATGTATATTTTAGAATATGAAACAAGAAAAAGTCTAGAGCTTTTCAGCAAGATAGCTGAGCAATAAAACTTTGAGACACAAAAGCTTTCTCAGTCAAAGGGATCTGTAAAAAGTAATTATTAAGTGCAACATGAAATGTAGATTTCTATTAGGTTTGCTCTATATCCCAGTTTCTCTTTCCCTTCAGTATATATTTCTCTATTGTTGCAGGTTTCACCAGGGAAATACCAGCTTCAAATTTATCCCTAAGCTAAAACCTATAAATGATTGACAAAATATTAGGAAATTTGAAAACTGGGTTAAATATAAATTCTCTGGCTATTGGGGGTATATTCTTTACCCAGTGAGCATCTGCAACTCCCATTTATATGCAGTAAGGAGAAAATATTCTCCAAATATTTTTTTTTAGCTAAAAACCCTTTGTAGTTCTAGGACGGATGCATGACAACGTCTTAGTTTCTATGTGTGCATGCAGACATTTGTAGAGTTTTCATTGGATCTTGAGTTTCTCCCATTAAACTGAGCCTGTAAACCTCCCCCTGCTCTTACCAATACATTTTCATTCAAGCTCCTGCTGTGTTTTAATTGTTGGCATATGTATATATTTAATTGCACAAGTAGGAAATACAAATGAAATGATCAATAAATCCTTTTACTTCTGCAAACTATGCTAATAACATAGCCGACTGTATTAATAATCAAATGTGCCTCAATGGTGCTTTTTGTGGAAAAATATCTGTCCCATTAACAGTAATGATTTGATTACTGCCTCACTGGACGTTCCCCAGGAGAAGCAGGTCATTAATTTATCATCTGTAAATCTCTCTTGACCATACTATGTTTTACTTGTTAGCCCTTTCCATTGTGTGGGCTATTTAGTCACAGTCATGGGACAATCTTCCAATAAGTACTCCTGGGAGTTGCTAACCACTGAATATGTGGAATACCAGATTCTTCCTGAATGAGCTGTAAAAGAATTAATACTAGCTGCACTCACCCATTTAAACTAATGACCACCTGTTCATTAACTGGTGGTCTGGTGTTCAGCCCTTTTGAAAATCAGGCTGTGAGATTTCAGTGAGACCTCATAGGCCTAAATATTTGGCATAGCAATCTGGGTTTGGAGGAGAATCTGGAGTATATTGTAGCATAATGTATGAAGTGTATGCTGTAACACTGTGTGTTTTTCTATCCTTGCTTTAAACCCCTCTTTGGGCTCAGAGGTATATGCTTGTCCCCATTCTTATATCTGGTTATTGACTCTGGACACAGAGGAGTATTACATTTGTTTTATGACTAGTGACCACCAGACTAATGAAGAATTTAGACAAAAGAAGACAAAAATATGAGTGCTGCTAAAACCAGTCCTAGACCCTGCCTAGGCTGGAGACAATTGAGAGATAGTTGTGGCATAAATGTTGCAAGAAGCTGTAGTGCTGTGTCATCTAGCACTGTACTGATATATTCTTTCTATAAAAGTACATATGTATGTTTTTTACTCACTCCCTAATCCATGCTCTCTGTGTGTATAGGTATATACAAATTTTATTTGGTAACTATGAAAGCTGTGGATGGAAAGTTCTAGAATTGGAAGTTCTCTGTTTAAGTTATACAGCAGGGGCAGCTGCATCTGTTCAAGCTGCCCCATCCTGCTCTGGCAGTGTACCTCAACCCTGACCTTAAGGGACTATCTCCAGTGTTAAGACGGTAACTCTCTTTCCTTGACCGTGTTGCTGAAACTACCTGGAAAAGTGTCAAATAGAATAGTGTTTTTGTGATGTAGACTGGTGTCTATTAGACACGGTACTGAGATCAACTCATTGCATAGATGCCATCAAAGTCAGGCCACTGCTATTCAAATTTGGAATCAACCTAAAAACCTAGAGGTGAAAGCTCCAGATCTTATAACCAATTCTCTCAGCTGTCCTGGATTGCTGGTGTATTTTTTGATCATGCTTAGTTATCATCCAAACTACAGACACGATGCCTTGTGTAAACTGAAAAATGTGTATTCAGCAGTTTACATCACTTACTTTCTTACATTTTTCTGGACATGTTGTTGCAATATAATTAAAATTACTTTCAGACGTTTAAAGTTATTCTCCTATCTAGCTACTTAGAAAAGTGGCATAAATAAGGACTTAATGGCAGTGGTATGGATTTGTTATTTTTCTGGAACCATCTATGGTCCAAACAGGGATTTGTGCTAATCACCATATCTGGGTTGGCCCCACTTAGTTTCCAAAAGGATGCATAGTCTGGAAAAAGAGGGGCTTTTTTACTCTAAGAAATCCTTGTGTCCTGATTCCGACTGATAGGAACATGAAAAGACAGTAGATCCTACAGTTATAGGTGCATGCAGATGCATAAGATAGTCCACCCTGGAGCTTCCTCAGATGTGGAGCAATTAGAGAAATTAATTGATTTATGGACAGCATAGCCACCCAATCATCTATTTCCTAATGTACAGGTGCTTATACAAACACTATGAGAATTTGGGGCCATCTCTAAATTATTTCAGTTTGATCAAAAATATTTTGCCTGCATGCCACCAGATATAAAGTTCCTCCTACATTTCATGAAATGTAACCCCATGCAAACCTAACATCCCATATACATGGCATGATCGGGATGACCATGTGAGCTCTTCTACCTTCAAAGAGTCCAGCTGCCTTGACCATCCCCTTTGCCTTGGACGTTTGCCCCACCCTGTGTTCCAAAGAATAATGATGTGAAGAGAAGAAATTGTACTCATGTTTCTGTGGAAACCCTGCTGAAATTTTAAAGGTGAGGAAACACGTTGGAGCATGAATAAGCACAGGGGTATGTACATGGCACTATCTAACAGCACCATCCAATCTGGAAATTTCAGATTTCTAGATGAGCAAAAATGGGATTGGAAACAGATTGTTTTTAATTTGTTTTAGGCACCACGGGCCAAGTTCATTGGTGGTGTAAGTGGATGTCTCTCTGTTAACTTCAGTGGAATACATCCCTTGCAGTAGGGATGAATTTGATACCAGTGTGAGTAAACCAAACAGAATAGAGGTGTTTTTACTCAAAAATGTGTAGGGGCTATAGCACTGTTGCATATATGTTAATGAAGTGAAAGGCATATCACTCACTCGCTTTCTTTTTACCTTTGTCATATCCTCTAGGCCAGGAGTTCTCAAACTGGGGGTTGGAACTCCTCAGGAGGTCACAAGGTTCTTACATGGTGGGTCATGACCTGTCAGCCTCCACCCCAAACCCCGCTTTGCCTCCAGCATTTATAATGGTATTAAATATATAAAAAGTGTTTTTAATTTATAAAGAGGGGTTGCACTCAGAGGCTTGCTATGTTAAAGGGGTCACCAGTACAAAAGTTTGAGAACCACTGCTCTAGGCAGTGCCATGCCACCAGTATCAGTACAAAGGGCAACTATATGACATGCCTCTCACCTCATTACAGAAAAAAAATTACAGCTAACAGGGAGACCAGGCCTAAGCCTAGCTGAAAATATACCCCATAAAACCTTCTTTTGGCATTATAATCTCCAGAAAAAAGTCTCCATTTCACAATAATGTACAGCTATTTCCCTTAAAACCAAGGCACAATTTATAACATAGTCATGATGTATACAAGGCTATATGGAAACCAAGGAGTGACACTATAAAAGGCAAAGAAATGTCAAATATTTAGGTCACATTCTACCATTCTTACTTGATTTGATGGCACCATTCCTAGAGCAAGGCCCTACACAACAGAAGTAAAGGTGACAGATCTGGCTCTAAATTACATTATTGTGAATAATATGGATAGTCTCTAAACAATTACCTAAGGGTCATATCATGCCATTGATTTTTAAGCCGGACTCCCACTGAAATCAATGTGGAACTGTGCTTAAAAATAGATGGGATATAAGAAAAGATAATTGTGCATCTTGTTCTTTATAATATTTCCCATTTTCTGCAGTAAGAGGTACACTTAAAACCTCTCTTTGTTTCAATTTAAAAGGCCATACAGTAAAGTCCTCATTTTCTACCCTCAATTTTTAGTTCATTCAATGTACGAAGAATAAATAGCTTGGTGTCAGTATCTGAAGGTAGAATGTTTTTCATATTTTTTCCCATTTACTGTACCTTTACACTTATTGCACATTCACAGTTGCATGACAGTTCCTTCTGCCCTAATGAGACCCATAGTTGGACTGAGACATTATTAGAGATCTCTCTGAACTGGTCAGACAGCATATTATTATAGAATAAGGAAAAAAGTGTGCTGTTTTTAACATGGTCAGTAAACAAAAGACACAGCTATCTAAAAGCCTTTTGAAGTGAAAGACTTGAAACATTTCAACCCATTGTGGTTTATAATCAGCAAACATACATGAATAATATAGATGAGATGAGCTCCCTAAGAAGTTCAAGTGCTTTCCAACACGTAGATTCTTACCTAATGTGCTTTAGTTTCAAGGTGAACTGCAAAGGATTTGTAAATATATACGTTTGTGCCCTCTTTTGTTTCTTTCTGATATATAAAAAGAGCCCGAATGGTTTATTTTTTACAAGATTTTTCTACTTGTTTTTTAATTTAGAATGATCAAGAATATAATTTTGGTTTACTTTGGTTTTGTTGGAGGACCACTGGGAGGTCTTGGGGATGTCCACTGTGATCTTTTAACATCTCAGTTGAATGTGTGACAATGGTAAACCTTTAACAACGATTTCTTTTATTCAAAATGTGAACTAGTCTTTGAAGTTCAATAGGTGTTACAAAATAAACAAAACACAAAGCATACTAGGTAGTCAAAACTCTCTTAAAGCATGCTAAATGTGTAATTTAAATTGCTTTATTCTGTGGATTATCTTTGAAAGGATTCATGGACTGTAAACTCCTTGGGGCGAGGACTGTTTCTTTATGCTGTCTGCATACCATCTTTGTACAGTATTTAGCACAGTGGGATCTTTGACTGGGATCTCTATGCTCTACTGCAGTGCAAATAATTATTAATAATAGAAGAATGTTTTAAGGATGGGGGTTTAAGCATAGGAAAATAAGGCTACATGTCAGGTTCCAATGATGACTTTTAAATGGGAGCCATTAAACATGAATACAGTATTAGAGGGGTAGCCGTGTTAGTCTGGATCTGTAAAAAGCGACAGAGTCCTGTGCAGGGCCGGCTCCAGACCCCAGCGTGGCAAGCACGCGCGTGGGGTGGCCCTTTCCCGGGGGGGGCGGCAGATTGGGCCGGCGGACCTGCCGCAGTCATGCCTGCGGGAGGTCCACCGGAGCCCCGGGAGGACCGGACCTGCCGCAGGCATGGGCGCCGACTTATATGGGCTCCTGGGGCTTTAGCCCCAGGAATATTCACAGACAGGGGCTCTGCTCCAGCAATATTTGGAGCTAGGTTTCTCCCCTGCTGTGCGCTGCCGGCAGCCCAGAGCCTTTTAAATCCCAGCCGCGGCAGGGAATCAGAGGGCTCTGGGCTGCCTGCCGCGGCGGGGAGCCCAGAGCCCTCTGATTCCCGGCCGCGGCTGGGATTTAAAAGGCTCTGGGCTCCCCGCGGTTGCAGGCAGCCCAGAGCCCTCTGATTCCCGGCCGCGGCTGGGATTTAAAAGGCTCTGGGCTCCCCGCGGTTGCAGGCAGCCCAGAGCCCTCTGATTCCCGGCGGCGGCTGGGATTTAAAAGGCTCTGGGCTCCCCGCAGTTGCAGGCAGCCCAGAGCCCTCTGATTCCCGGCCGCGGCTGGGATTTAAAAGGCTCTGGGCTCCCCGCCGCAGCAGGCAGCCCAGAGCCCTCTGATTCCCGGCCGCGGCTGGGATTTAAAGGGCTCTGGGCTCCCCGCAGTTGCAGGCAGCCCAGAGCCCTTTAAATCCCAGCCGCGGCTGGGATTTAAAAGGCTCTGCGCTCCCCCCGGTTGCAGGCAGCCCAGAGCCCTTTAAATCCCTGCCGCGGCTGAGTTTTTAAGGGCTGCGGGCTCCCCGCAGTTGCAGGCAGCCCAGAGCCCTTTAAATCCCCGCCGCGGCTGAGATTTAAAGGGCTCTGGGCTCCCCGCCGCAGCGGGCAGCGCAGAGCCCTCTGATTCCCGGCTGCGGCTGGGATTTAAAAGGCTCTGGGCTCCCGCGGTTGCAGGCAGCCCAGAGTCCTCTGACTCCCAGCCGGGGCTGGGATTTAAAGGGCTCTGGGATCCCCGGGGCTGCCAGCAGCCCAGAGCCCTTTGAATCCCAGCCTCTGTCCGCTGATTGCCCCCTCCCCAGACCCCTGCCCCAACTGCCCCCAGAACCTCCACCCCCTATCTAAGCCCCACTGGTCCTTGTTCCCCGATTACCCCCTCCCGAGACCCCTGCCCCTAATTGCCCCTTGGGACCTCAGCCCCTATCTAAGCCTCCCTTCTCCTTGTCCCCAACTGCCCCCTCCTGAGACCCCACCCAACTTCCCCCCAGGACCGCACCCCTACCTGTCCCCTGATAAACCTCTTAGACTCCCATGCCTATCCAATTGCTGCCTGTCCCCTGACTGCCCTTCGAACCTCTGCCCCATCCAACCCCCCTGCTCCTTGTCCCTTGACTGCCCCCCGGAACTCCCTACCTCTTCTCCAACCCCAAACCGCTTACTGTGCCACTCAGACCAGCGTATCTGGCTCCATGCAGCTCCAGACAGTTGCTGCCATGCTCCCCCATGGAGCCCACAGCCCTCTCCCACCCCCAGCACCTGCCTTCCAGATTTGAACACCTCAAAATTCAGGAGTGCTCAAGCTCAGTTTGGGCAGCTTTTACTTCATTTCTCCCAAATCAGTTTCCCCTGCAAGGTGCCAACTGAAGGTGTTGGAGAACAGAGAGATCAGGTGGCCTCCTAATGCCTGGAAAAGAGACAAAGGCCGGAGGAGGGAGTGTCAGTGCCTGTGCGGACTTCTGGGAAGTGCACGGTGTGGAAGGGAATGCTGTGATGCTTTGGAACATCTCCATACAAAGCCAGTCAGGACTCTGGGAGCCTCCTCTCGGAACATACTGTCTCCAGGGCAAGAAGCTTACACCTTCCTGGGTCTGACCTCGGAGCATTCAGCATGCCCTTCCACGTCATGCACTTTCCAAAGTGAGTCTGCCCAGGCTGGTCCTGGGGCAACCAGAGGGCCCTGCACCCCAACTCCGCAGTCAGATGTGACTCTCAGCCAGACAGTAAAACAGAAGGTTTATTAGATGACGGGAACACAGTTTAAACAGAGCTTGTTGGTACAGAAAACAGAACCCCTCTGTCAGGTCCATCTTGGGGGGTGGGGAGCCCAGAACCAAGTTCTGGGTCTCTCCCAATTTCCCCAGCCAGCTCCAAACTGACACTCCCTCCTCTGGCCTCTGTGTCTCTTCTGGACAAGGAGGCCACCTGATCTCTTTGTCCCCAACACCTTCAGTTGGCATCTTGCAGGGGAAACTGAGGCACCCACACAGTATTCAGAGAAAATATTAAGAACATTCCCACTTCATCACAACAGATGCAACAAAATATAATACTGTATATTGAAGTAGGCAAGTGCTGCTTCTGACTTTCCACTTTTAATTGACCCTTGTAATCTGCTTGCATTCATGCTGCAAAACATCTGTTAGTCTATAAGGTGCCACAGGATTCTTTGCTGCTTCTACAGAACCAGACTAACACGGCTACCCCTCTGATACTTGACACCTTGTAATCTTGTGGCACTGACGCGTTGTAGCTTCATTTTATATCGGCTTACAGGGCGGGAGCGGGGGGGCACCACCATTTTGGGCCCCACCAAAAATTATACAAACCTGCCGCCTATGGCCGCAGGCATGACTGCGGACGGTTCGCTGGTCCAGCGGCTCGGCTGGACCTCCCGCAGGCATGCCTCCCGCAGGCTCAAGCGGAGCCGCCGGACCTGCGAACCGTCCGCAGCTGCGGGAGGTCCAGCCAAGCCGCGCAACCAGCGGACCCTCTGCAGTCATGCCCGCGGGAGGTCCGCTGCTCCCGCGGCTCCGGGGCGCCTCCCGCGCATGACTGCTTGGGGTGGCCAAAAAGGTAGAGCCGCCCCTGGTCCTGTGGCACCTTATAGACTGACAGACGTATTGGAGCATGAGCTTTTGTGGGACAAAGTGGGTATTCACCCACGAAAGCTTATGCTCCAATACGTTTGTTAGTCTATAAGGTGCCACAGGACTCTTTGTCGCTTTATACATGAGTATTCTTTCTTACAGCAAGAGCTGCGCTAGCTCATGAAAACCTGCCCAGCATAGATAATTGCCTTTTACTAACAAAACAAAATCCTAGATCAGAAAAGTAAAGACAAAGAATTAAAAAAAAAAATCAAAAGGAGACAAGCCTACTCCCAAGTATTATGATTTCCTTTCCATTTCATATTGCAATCACTAGTTAATAATAATTAGTCTTTGTTCTGTGAAAAAAAATTACACACATTTGACAATAATTTCACTAATTCTTTGCTTGGCTTTTTAAAAGTCAGTCATCTCCTAGGCATGAAAGTCAGGGCTGTTAAATGCTGATATGGTACCATGGGATTCATGATCAGAATTTTCATTGCAATGTAGCCTGTCATCCAGAACTGACATTACACCCCTCTCAAAACAGTGTCAGCATCAGAAGCAGCAGTGTCATCTGGACAAAAAAGGCTCCATATTTACCTTTAGGAGTGTCTGATCCTTTATGTTTGCATAATTGTTCACAGCTTCAATAACCACTTTCTCAGCTCCATCAGACATAGGACAATAAATCAGGAAAGGATTCCTGTGGTTATATTACAGGCCTGGGCTTAGGAGCTTTTGGGGTCCAGTTTCTTGTTCTGCAGATTTATTGTGTGACCTTGGTTAAGTCACTTCATCTCTCTTTGCTTGAGTTCCCCATCTATAAATGACTTCCCTACCTCTCAGGGGGTAAGTGAGGATAAGTTCTTTAAGGCTTGTGAAGTGCCCAGAGACTAGTATAATGGTGACCATCATTCATTTACAAAGCTCTCATTGGTGCTGTGACAGCTTTCTGATTATATATGCCAGCAATGCCCCTCTGCATTGGTCAAACTGGACATTCTCTACATAAAAGAATAAATGGACACAAATCAGACATCAAGAATTATAACATTCAAAAACCAGTTGGAGAACACTTGAGTCTTCATGGTCACTTGATTGCAGACCTAAAAGTTGCAATATTACAACAAAAAAACTTCAAAAACAAACTCCAACGAGAGACTGATGAATTGGAATTAATTTGCAAACTGGACGCCATTAAATTAGGCTTGAATAAAGACTGGGAGTGGATGGGTCATTACACAAAGTAAAACTATTTCCTCGTGTTTATTTTTTTTCCCCTACTGCTCCTCACACCTTTTTGTCAACTGCTGGAAATGGGCCATTTTGATTACCACTACAAAAAGTTTTTTTTCTCTCCTGCTGGTAATAGCTCACCTTAACATATCACTCTCATTATAGTGTGTATGGTAACACCCATTGTTTCATGTTCTCTGTGTACATATATATATATCTTCCTACTGTATTTTTCACTGCATGCATCCGATGAAGTGGGCTGTAGCCCACGAAAGCTTATGCTCAAATAAATTTGTTAGTCTCTAAGGTGCCACAAGTACTCCTCGTTCTTTTTTCTGATTATATAGTGATTGATGGGCAACTGGATTACAGTATCTATATAATGGTGACCACAGTGTTCAGTTTACTTCTTGTTGTGGCAGAATCCTCACATTGATATTCACTGTTCTTTGTTTTCTTTTAAAAATAGGCTTCCATTAGACACAGAATAGACGTGCTCGTTTGCATAGAAAGGAGAAGGGCTTTGTTTTCCCATTTTGTGAAGGCCTGGCTGAATGGAGTCTGTATTAGACATTAGCAGAATATTTAAATTTTCATGGAGGATATTGAGAGCATTGGAGCATGGTCATCATCCTTTAATGTTGGTCTTTTTCTCCTTTCTGTTTTGTCCTCTTCAAACAATTAGTGGGAAAAACATCCACTTGGACATCCATCTTGACACAGAAAGTGTGCCAAACCACTCTGGAAAAGGATTTAACATGTTTCAATGCAATACTGTTCACATTGCAGCATCCTTGACTGCCTTGGATCCACTGAGAGATGTTGAAAGAGGGTTCACATGGCCATAACACTTTTAAAATGTAGAAATGTTGCTCTTTGCTTTGGCAGGCTTTGAGTTAGCAGGCAAGTTATTGTGATAACCGATGCTGTTGTTTGCTGCCTGTCCTTCACTTGCAGATTCCTTACGGGTGTTCGTATTTCATATAACACACCATGAACTTTACTGTGAACATCTCATTGTGTACCATATTGTTCAACACTGAATGCTCTTGCTTGAGGAGCCTAAGAAAAGAAAATGTCATTATACAAATCATAATGCCACTATATAAATCCATGGTATGCTCACACCTTGAATACCGTGTGCAGTTCTGGTTGCCCTATCTCAAAAAAGGATCCATTAGAATTGGAAAAGGTAGAGAAAAGGGCAACAAAAATGATAAGAGGTATGGAACAGTTTTCATATGAGGAGAGATTGAAAAGACTGGGACTGTTCAGGCTGGCAAAAAAAAGTCTAAGGGGGGGATATGATAGAAGTGAACAAGGAAGTGTTATTTACTCACTTCATATAACACTAGAACAAGGGCTCACCCAATTAAATTAATAGGCAGCAGGTTTAAAACAAACACAATGCACAGCCAACCTGCAGGACTCATTGTCAGATGATGTTCTGAGGGCCAAAAGTATAACTGGGTTCAAAAAAGAATTAGATACATTCAAGGAGATTAGGTCCATCAATGGCTATTAGCCAAGATAATCATGAATGCAACCCCATGCTATGGAAGGCCAGGGCCGCCCAGAGGATTCAGGGAGCCTGGGCCAAAGTAATTTCAGGGGCCCCCTCCATAAAAAAAATTGCAATACTATACAATGCTATATTCTCATGGGGGGCCCCCTGCGGGACCCAGCGTGAATTGCCCCACTTGCTCCGCACCCACGGGCGGCCCTGGGAAAAATAAACCTTCTGCATCTCGGCACAAACCCAGTTTTGAGAAAAATTCTTTACAAGCTATCACTGGTTCTCAGCATCAGCTAGTGCTAAAAGGCACTAAAGCTCATTAAAGGGGTTGGACAAATATTTTCCATACAAACTTTTTCTGGATCGAAAACTAGGGGTTTTTAAAAAGCAGAAAAAAAAATCACGGCCAATGTCTGCTTTCCTTCAAAATTTGTTGTGGTTTTTTTAATTGAAAAGCTGAAATTAGTCTGCCAAAACCTGAATATGGTTTGGGGTTTCAGAAGTGTGTGGCCAAATATTTGCTGCTTGCTGGGTTTGATTGTTTAAAGAAACAATAAAAAAATTCTGCTTAAAAAAAGTCCAAAACTTTTGAACCACCTCAGCTTGTGACCAAACGCCTGAGCCCATCCAGTCAGAGATTTTTCCAGGTTTCTGATACTCTGCTGGCTTCCTTGACTCCTATCTTTCTCCATAACTTTGGGTTCATTTAGGTTAGAACATAAGAACAGCCATACTGGGTCAGACCAAAGGTTCATCCAGCCCAGTATCCTGTCTACCGAAAATGGGCAATGCCAAGTGCCCCAGAGGGAGTGAACCTAACAGGTAATGATCAAGTGATCTCTCTCCTGCCATCCATCTCCACCCTCTGACAAACAGAGGCTAGGGACACCATTCCTTACCCATCCTGGCTAATAGCCATTAATTGACTTAACCTCCATGCATTTATCTGTTTCCTAGAGACTGGCTCCATGGGGTCCCTCACAAACTGGAGACGGTTACTGTGGGTTTGTCTTTAGTATAGCTTATGTACATACTCCACGAACTGAGCATTTGAGCTTGTTCCAGAATCTGGGATGAGCCTATGTTGTGAAAACTGACATGCTCAAAATAGCACATGCATGTGAATGGACACAGGGTGCTAAAATTAAATTAACTCAGGGGTTCTCAAATTGGGAGTCAGGACCCCTCAGGGGGTCACGAGGTTATTACTGGGGGTCGCAAGCTGTCAGCCTCCACCTAAAACCCTGCTTTGCCTCCAGCATTTATAATAGTGTTAAATATATAAAAAAGTGTTTTTAATTAATAAGGGGGGGGTTGCACTCAGAGGTTTGCTATGTGAAACGGGTCACCAGTATAAAAGTTTGAGAACCACTGAATTAACCCCTCTGAAGCCTCAGGGAATGCAGGGGAGGGGGATCTCCCTTAGTAGGGTTGGGAAGGATATTGCTCTTCTCATATGATCCCTCCCCCGGGGCTAATTTTAAGCTACCCTCCCCTGACACGAATTGCCCTATGGCACTGAAATTAAATGTAGACTATAATTTGGCATTTGAGAAGTGAAAGGGATGGTAGCCCTAATGGAAAAGCTCACAGCTTGGCTCTTCTGCAAGCCTCAAACTGCTGAATGAGCTTTAGGGTAGGGAAGACTGTGCCTCCCAAACAGCCTGCCCCTGCCCCTATCTGACCCCCCACCCACTTCCTGCCCCCCAACTGCCCACCCCCCTCAGAATCCCTGACCCATTCTGCTCCTTGTCCCCTCACCATCCCCCAGAGACCCCACCCCCAACCACCATCCCGGGACCCCACCCTGCTCCCTGTCCCCTGACAGCCCCGACCCTATCCACCCTCCCCCGCTGAGTCCTGACAGACCCCAGGAAGGCCCACGATCCAACCCCCCCCGTTCCCTGTCCGCACCCCCACAACCTCTTCCCCCTTCCTGTCCCCGGGACTTCCTGCCCCTTAGCCAACCCCCCTGGCCCTGGCCCTTTACCCCCGGCTCCCGCCTCACCCGAAGCCTCAGCCCATCCAGAAGCTTCGCTCCACAGCGGCAGCATGGCTCTGGCGAGGCCCCCAAGCTCCGCCCCGCTCAGAGCCGCGTGGTCAGGGGGCGGGGCTGCGAGCTCCAGGCTGCGCTCAGCTGCTTCCGCTCGGCATGGAGCTCGGAGCCACGCTGCAGCAGTATCCAGGGACGCTGCTGGATGGGCTGAGGCTCCGGGAGAGGGGCAGAGGCGGGGTTGGGTGGGGCCTGGGAGGAAGTGTCAGCCATTCCCGTGGGGGCCCCTGCGGAGCCCGGGGCCTGGGGCAAATTGCCCCACTTGCCCCCCCCCAGCCCCGGGCGGCCCTGTGGATGGCCCTAAACCTCAGGCTGCCAGAAGCCGGGATGAACAGCAGGGAATGGATTATTTTAATAATTGCTCTGATTTTGTTCATTCTCTCTGAAGCATCTGGTACTGGCCACCGTTGGAAGACGGATAACTGGGCTAGATGGACCACTGGTCTTGACTCAGTATGGCTATTTTTATGTTCTTAAAGTGGTACTCCCAGGTGGCTCCAGTCTCCTTCTCAGCTGATGAAACAGCAAATTGTGGTTTCCATGCAGCTGTCTTAATTCCCTGCATGCTATTGCAGTGTCTGAAATGTCCAGCAGCCAACCTGTTGTGAACATTCTTTTTATGATGGAAAAGTCAAACACTACCAAGTTGAGTGCAGATAAAACATGATATGTACAGAAATTCAGACTCTTCAGTTTTAGCTCCATTGTCCCAAATAAGAAATTAGGGTTAGCCATATCACATACCAATGATTTTCTTCGGATTAGTGAGCAGGTTCTTAGTAGAATGTTTTCCCCCCCTCAATGCCGACAGTAGAAAGGAAAACCTACCTTTAAAGGTCTTGGGGGAAGAGATCCTATAAGGAATACCAAAGACAAGGAGGAAATAAAATGATATTCCATCATATTTATTAGTTTGTTCCTAATGCACAGTTCCAATCCTTTTGATTTATGCATGCACTATTCCCTAATTCTGTGGTGGTTCAACATAACTTTGCTGGTGCATGTGCTTCATAGTATTTCATTCTTTGGACATTAAGGTACGGAATGGAAGCAGTATTTTTGTAGACATACAAAGGAATAAATTGCAAATAAAGTCAGTGAGAGGTATTCCATTTTTGATTGCCATGCAAGGAATTATCTTGCTAGCGAAAAGATCAGTATTATGCATCACATGAAAAAATATATTGTAAACAGATCCTGTCCTTTCACTTTAATTGGTATGCTGCTTTTACTTGTAATAAATTGCAGAGAGTAGAACCTAAAGGATGTGATAATCTACTCATAGGGCTGGACTTACCATGAGGTGAACTGAGGCGACCACCTCGGGTGCCAGACTGGGGTGGGGGGAAGGGGGTGCCACTAGGACCCAGAGTGTAGAAAATTGTGTCTGCTGCTGGTGCATTTGTAATCTCTCTGCTCTAGTTGCACAGAGATGGTGGAGTGCTGTGCTGGAGGAAGGAGGGCACAAGAGACATAACAGGTAGGCAGGAGAAAAGGTGAGAGGGAATAACAGAAAGCAGCAAGAGCTGCAGGGAGAGAGTGGAGGAGCCTCTTATGTACCTCTCTAGCACCCCCAGGAGCCTGGACTGATTAACACCAGGGAGCTTCCTGTTTCCTTATGATTCCCTGAACCCACTTGAGGAGAACAGGCAGTCAACTGAAGTAGTAGGAGTCAGTTAGGCCCTTAAGACACTGATATCTTCCCTGCTACCAGCCTGCTTATTTGTCCCCTTCAATTGAGTGTTGAGAGCCACTATAGCTGGAACAGAAGAGCAGTCATGAGTGAAAGAAGAAAACGCCCCTCTGAGGCAGCATTCAGAAAAAAAAAGAAAGCAAAGGAAGCTTTTCTATCTAAGCAGGAAGGAGCTCTCCTGAGATACATAGACACAACTGTTCATGGTGAGCCTTCCAGCCCCAGTGAGGATGTGAGTGGTGAGGAGATGCCTGATCTTCCAGTTAGTCAGAGTGCAGGTGACCTGGCAGCTACTGCAGCATACATATCTCCATCTCAAATGGATGTAACCATGCACATTCCTGAAGAAAAGTGTAGATTAGAGAAGAGTGGGTTGGAGGCTCAAGAAACAGCTGCTGCTGAGTTTCATTCCTTCAGTCTAGATAATCCAGGACTGTGGACCCACTTGAGCAGTAGCCTGAGGGACTTCCTTGTACTGCAGGAAGAAGGCAGAAGAAGAACAGGAAGAAGGCAGAATTGAGACCCTTCAAAGTTTTGGCCCAAGCGAGGGGGCATGGGGGCGTCACTTGAGCTCCCCGTCTCAGGTGCCAAAATGTTGTGAGCAGGCCCTGTCTACGCACATTTACATTGTTACTTAAATTAAACACACATTCACACTTACTGTTTCAGCACAGGTAATTTTTTGTTCAGCATCTTCTCCTAGAGCTTGGTGTAATGAAACAATGTGCATTTCTGCCTTCTCTTGTTTACTGGCAGTATGGGACAGAAGATACAAGTACATATGAGCCCGTGGTGCAAGGTCCAAGAAATGGTGCTCGCACTAAGGAAGGAGGGCAGTTTTACCTTTGGATGCCTGGTATGTTTCGTCCTTGTGTTGTTTGGGATGAATGAGAATGGATGAAACTTTTATTCTCATTTTGTAGTATTATGTATTTCTATTAGTTGTTCAGTTGATATGTCTGCATTAGTCATAAGAATCAGCCCAGAGCTTCATCCATTCCTTGAACCTATGTGAATTGAACCAGATCCCTTTGGGAGATGTTCAGAGATGCCCCCCATCCCAATTTTTTCTTATTTAGTTTTCTTTCGTGGTGAGGTTTAGCTATCTTTCTGCTGTTGTTTTGTTTCTTTGTTTTAGGTCTCGCACATAATCAAGTCAAACTTCCTCAGAGTCTTAATTGTTTGTCACAGCCCAGAGTGTACTGTATGAATTTGTGTGAATACATCCAGAACATTCAAGGTACAGTTTTACATGTCACTATGGTGACTCCTGACAGGACATTCTGTTTATATGCTCAAGTGGTGTAGGATGAGAAATGCCAGTGGGGCACCATGATAGAATAGACTTTACCTGAAGGTTCTGGTTGTTCAATAAGACTTGGCATCACAGGTTAATGTTGACAAATATAATCAGCAATTGACTGTTTGGTTAGAATAGGATAAATTAACTCCTATGAATCTATCAAGTTAGTGTTGAAGTTTGCTGTTGAGACAACATGTGCTTGGGGTGATTATACTTTAAAAATCTTTTTTTTTTTTATTAACACCTATTATCATACTGAAGCCAATTAGCAAGGAGATTTTGGGCCTGGAGTGGTAAATTGTCATGCTACTTTCACAAAGGTGGTTTTACATTTGCCTTCTTTCGTTTCTTATAAAGATGTTATGCCCAGGTTCTTACAGTGTGGTAGGTGTACATTAGAGCTAGTTGGAAAAGGCAGTTTTGTCAAAATTGAAATGTTTCACAGAAACATGTTTCTCTAGATGATATTTTTGATGGAAAAAGGTCAAAATGAATTGTTTCAGTTGTTTCAAATCAATATTTATTAATAGTTATGAATCAAAATGTTTTGTGAAATTTTTGTTTCTTAGAAAATTTTGAAATTTCGGCAACTTTGTTCTGATTCAGAACAAAAATAAATTTTGAAATGTCAGAACGTCCTTCTGACCAGCCGTAGCATACAAATTTAAATAAATAAATCATCCTTGTTTGTCATCCAAGAAGTGCTTTACTTAATTAGGTAAGATAACATGATTCCTCTTAGTTAGAGCTCTGTGAAATTCTTTGGTTTCAGCTAGCAGGAGTTTGCAACTTTGAATCCTTCTTTTGGTTATAGACAAGTCAACTCAAAGCCATGTCAGGTTTGAGCCTATGTATCGTAAAGATGGTTAATTTATTTATTTATTGGTCTTATCTTGACAATTGACATTTGCTGGAATACTTGAGTTGACAGTTTGTCCTCCATGCACAGATAAACCCTAGGACTCCTAGAATTGCTAGGGAAGAAGCCTCAGGATGATATCCCTAGAGTCACTTTTCTCCTTTTTTTTATATGCTCATTGGTGTATAAGCTCCCAGTGTGATTGTGTGTCCAAAAAAGCTAATGCAATTCTGGGATTCATACACAGGGAAATCTTGAGTATAGTAAAGAGGTTATTTTATCGCTATATTTGGCACTGGTGTGACCACTACCAGAATACTGTGTTTCCAGTTCTGGTGCCCACAATTCAAGAAGGTTGTTGATTAACTGCAGAGGATTCAGAGAAGAGCCATAAGAATGATTAAGGGATTGGAAAACATACCTATAGTGATAGACTCAAAAAGAGCAATCTAGTTAGTTTAACAAAGAGAAGGTTAAGGGGTGACTCCTAAGTACCTCCCTGGGGAACAAATGTTTAATAATGGGCTCTTCAATCTAGCAGAGAAAAGTATGACACAATCCAATGTCTGGAAGTTGATGCTAGATGAATTCAGACTGGAAATAAGGTGTAAATTTTTAACAGTCAGAGTAATTAACCATTGGAACAACTTACTAAGGATCTTGGTGGAGTCTCCATCACAGACAATTTTAAAATCAAGATCACATATTTTTCTAAAAGATACAGTCTAGGAATTATTGTTGGGAAGTTTCCTGGCCTGTGTTTTATAGGAGGTCAGACTGGGTGTTCTGAATTGGTGAATCTTTACCTTTTGTCATGTTTTATGGGAGGGGAAGGACTGGTGGTGTGCTACCCTTCTCTTTGATGCTTATGACTTCACAGGGTGGCTATGCGACCCCTTCTCTATTCCAAACTTTTTCAGCCTGTGCTACAACAATTCACAATTGATGTAGGGTCCTATGTAGGGACCTTAACCAGTTAGCATGAGTTAGACCATAACCAGCTGGCAACAGTTTAAACTTACATTGATGGGTTGGGGTCAGCGCATATGCATTGTGAGAATCAGGGAGGCCTATATTGCTAGTCGCTGATAACCCCTCTACCTCCTGTGCTGGGCATATGTCAATGCAGGAGAGAATCTGTGCCAACATACCAGCCTTGCAGACATTACAACATGAAGTCCTGGTTTTGCAACTGGATCTACTAGTGCAGAGTTCTGCTTCAGTGGAGCTTGGTGTGGGTGAGGGGTTTTGCAATTGCTTTGTTTGATTGCAGGATCATTGCTTAAATCAGCATATTACAGATGAAGGATGGGTAGAAAACTTATTGAACTGAACAGATACACTTGATGTGTTTTGAAAAAAACATTTTTTTTGTAAATAGAGAAATTCTAAAAACTTTCACCTTTCTCCAGTTTTACATAACAATAATAATAATAATACATATTTTCATGTTTGGATCTACCCATCACATAAATAAATACACATTAGAAAAGCTTATCAGTACTGCGATGGTGATGTTTTCAACCCTTGGGAAAACAGCAATATCAGAGATACTTGCAAACGTGGCAGTAATTAGCCTCATAACTCTATTTGAGGTTTGATTTGCTATTAATGTGCAATGATACAATCAAACTTTTGAATAAATTATAGACAAAATCTTTCTGTTGTGTAACATTTGACCTAGAGTCTCTGCATCCTGCTGTTTATTAAGACATACTGTACAATTAGACATTCTAAACACTTACAGTGATCTGTTACATGGGGGACAGCATACACAGGAGCTCCATTAAGCAATTTAAGTATTGTTAGTGTCAGTTTTATTTTCTATTTTTTCTCTTTTATTTCCTGTTCCAACTAAATACTGTACGTTCCTGTGCATATTACTGGAGAGTGGAAAAAGAAAAAATTCCATTAGAAGCAGAGCTTGTTTGAAACCACATTTTTTTTCACTGGCGATTCCCCTTCCCCTCTGGTATAACTGCATTCTTTCTGGCCATTGGACAAAGGTCAGGTGTTAGTAATTTTTTTAGATCTATCAGCAGCCTTTGATGCCTTATAAATGAGGTATTGCTGACCTGCCTGCTGTTTGCGGACAGTTTAGTTTAAAGTGTTGCTTATTTCTAGTGAATATCCTGCGCCCAAATGCCATGATGAATGATAAAACTCATTAAAGACATAATACTCCATTTTTACCTGGGTACAACACCATTTCTGTATACAGTAACTTGTCTCTGTTGTGTAAAATATGAGGAAATCAGAGTTATACAGTACAAAAACGATAGTAGAATAGACTCTTTGATTTTTTTCCTTGATAATAAAATGTCTCATTTGGCTTCCTGTGACAGGGAAGCCAACTATAAAGGTCACTTCTGTAGTGAACTTCACAGATGCTAAACTCTAATATCAAGTATTACAATCTAGTTATCTTACTGTGGTATTTGCCATCCTGGTTGGTCTTTTCCTTGCTTCCACAGTAGGTTTTTGTAGTGCTTTTGGAGCAGCATGTCAATCTGTTTTAGGATTACATTTGCAGATAGTTTTTCTTCTGCCATGTTTTACCATTTTTTCCCTGAGTAACTCTTGATTGTTAATTGTTACACAGCTCTCTTTCCATTAAGGTCAAACCACAAAAAAAGATGTTTCCCCCACATCTGCTATATCTCAATTTTCTGACTAAATCTAAGCAGTAGCTTTAAATGAACAATGAAATGTCTACTATACATCTAGAATGCAAGTTAAGAATGAGGTATTAAACTTATTATGATAGATCCAATGACACTGTGATGATTAGGCAAATGCAAGTTGATTGGTTTGTTATTTTTTGAATAAGTTGAGATGTTTTATAACCTTATTCATACTTACGTTGGCTTATCCATAGTTTTCCTACATTGTACTGTTTAGTATCAGCATTCCTCATTTCATGCATTGTACATCTGGCTTTTATGTCTGGCACTCTGTGCTTCTTTTACCTTCCTTAATGATGCACTTAGGGACTAGGGCACTATCACTGCCTGCCTCCGATTCATTGGTAAGAACATAAGAATGGCCATACTGGGTCAGGCCTTTGGTCTATTTAGCCCAGCATCCTGTCTTCTGACAGAGGCCAGTGCCAGATGCTTCGGAGGGGATGAACAGAATGGGGCAATTTTGAGTGATCCATCCCCTGTTGTTCCCGCTTCTGGCAATTGGAGGTTTGGAGACACCCAGAGCATGGGGATGCATTCCTGACCATCTTGGCTAATAGCCATTGATGGACCTATCCTCCATGAACTTATCTAATCCTTTTTGGAACCCAGTTATTGTTTTGGCCTTCACAACATCTCCTGGCAATGAGTTCCACAGGTTGACTATGCTTTGTGTGCAAAAGTACTTTCTTTTGTTTGTTTTAAACCTGCTGTCTATTTAATTTTATCCTCTAGTGCTTATATTATGTGAAGGGATAAATAACACTTCCCTACTCACTTTCTCCATACATTCATGATTTTATAGACCTCTATCAGATCCCGCTTAGTAATCTCTTTTCTAAGATGACTAGTCCCAGTCTTTTTAATCTCTCCTTTTATGGAAGTTCTTCCATACTCCTAATCATTTTTGTTGCTCTTCTCTGCACCTTTTCCAATTCTAATATATATTTTTTGAGATGAGGTGACCAGAACTGTATGCAATATTCAAGGTATGGGAAAACCATGGATTTATATAGTGGCATAATGATATTTTCTATTTTATTATCTAGCCTTTTCCTAATGGTTCTGAAATTATTAGCTTTTTGACTGCTGCTGCACAGTAAGCAGATGTTTTCAGAGAACTATCCATGATGACTTCAAGATCTCTTTCTTCAGCTAATGTAGACCCCATCATTTTTCATGTATAGTCGAGATTATTATTTCCAGTGTACATCACTTATCAACACTGAATTTCCTCTGTCATTTTCTTGCTCAGTGATCCAGTTTCGTCAGATCCCTTTATAACTCAACATTCAGCTTTGGACTTAACTATCTTGAGTAATTTTGTATCATCTGCAAATTCAGCTATCCTCACTGTTCACCCCCTTTTCCAGATCATTTATGAGTATGTTGAACACTGGTCTCAGTACAGATCTTAGGGGGATCTCTTTGGGGGATCACCTCTCTCCACTGTGAAAACTGACTATTTATTCCTACCCTTTGTTTCTTATCTTTTAACCGGTTACTGATCCATGAGAGGAACTTCCCTCTTATCCAACAACTGCTTAGTTTGCTTATGAGCCTTTGGTGTGGAAACTTATCAAAGACTTTCTGAAAGTCCAAGTATAATATATGCACTGAATCACACCTGTCCACATGTTTGTTGACCCCCTCAAAGAATTCTACTAGAATGATTTCCTTTTACAAAAGCCACGTTGACTGTTCACCCAACATATTGTGTTTATCTATTCTTTAATCCCAAAATGGAGCATAGGCTGCTTCAAATCCATGTCTGCTGTGATTGGGGATGATCTAGGCACACCATATACCACTGTTTCTTTAATCAAACATTACCAAATCGGAGACAAATAGATATCATTCTAGGAACTGGCACAGAAGCTGGATCCAGAGTCCCATAGTTAAATCCATGGCCCTTGCATGAAGCGCATAAGGGGTGGCCTTCCCCAGCTGCCCATGCATGTGAGCACTAGAGACAATCTAACTGCAGTTTCTGTTTGCACTATATTAAAGCTAAATTGCTTAGCAAGGTTAAAGTGTATCAAGAAACAAGTTAACGCTTTAAGGTCCTGAAATATGTGTTTGATCAATGTTTAGAAAATAGTCAGGAGTGAGTTAAAAATCTAGCCTGCTAAGGTTTTAACCTTGCAGTTATGGAACAACTGCACAGATTGGAAATTGTTAGGCATATTGGCTTCCCTTGGATCCATATACTAAAGAAATGGAAAAACAATGGTAGGGGAAAAACACTTTTTCTTTTAAATTCATTTCAAGCCACTTAAAATGAATAATAATACTACAAAATCACTGGAGGCCCTAGAATGCTAAGACCTGCAGTCTGCTAAAATTGGCAGCTGAGTCAAGCATCTGCTGAGTGAACTCACATACCCAAGACATTAGATTATCCCACAACAATCACACGCCCTATTGTGGTTTAGTTTTTACTTAATACAGTTACTCAGACATTTAAACACCAACTGATCATAAACATTTTTATTTAACAAACAATAACTGTTCCAATATCTATCTTTCTATATATATATTAGCATTGCATTTGGTTTATATATTAACTGTTGAAGTCCCTGAGATTTAACCACTATGACACAGTGACTGTGATAGGTAGATATCTACATTAAACATACTTCCATTATACAGTAGTTCTTGATCCTTAATAAATGTTTTGATTACTAATTGGTATTTATTATTCACCTTATATTATTTGAATGATTGAATAGTCTCTGAATGAATATTTGGGAATTTTAAGACACATTTTGAATAAGAATATGCTCCATTTATGTTCCCTGTACCCAGTGTGTGTTTTAACTCTTACCTCTTTCTGGTTTTCCAATTGATGAAAAAGCTCTTCTATTAAGTTTGAAAAAGTAGAACACTGTGTTTTTTCTAAGCTAGAGCAAGCCATGCTTTCAAATTGCTTTTACCTTTGAGCAAAATCACTGCATATTGAATGAAAAACAATTTTTTGTTCAATGGAATTCTTTGCAGTTGATGCCAAAAAAAAAAAAATCAGTCAAATGAATTATCTTTAGTTCTGAAAAGTTACGTAAAGCATGAGGCCCAGATGCATAGTTTAATAACACGATACTGCAACTTTAACAAGGACTACATTTGTCTTTAAGTCCACATGCTAGTGAAAGCTTAATATGAAAAACTTTTGTCTAGCACAAGTGATTTGAAGATGTTTTGCTCCATGCATGTGAACTCAGCAGGTGATTCTTGCCTATCTTTGATGTCAAACAGCACAAAACTTCAGTGAGTAGTAGCTTCAGAAATGCAATAGACATAGCTGAGTCTTCATACGAAGCTCATGCTTGAACTACATCAGAAGAACTGACATCTATTATGGTGAGCAAAGACAAGTGTTTGAAAAGAGATTCAAACAGAAGTGTCAGAATTTACAGTGCATAGTTTTATATAAGTTGATTTTAACCAAGCATATCTCTATGAACTCTGCAGGATAGAAAAGAAATTTCAAAAGGCCGAGAAATTGTTGTCATCTAAGGGCATGGAATGTTTTAATAGCTTAAGGAAGAACATTTCTGAAAGGTTATATGGTGATCCATTTACTTTGACTGAGTAATAAGGCTCGTCATTGTGATGGTGAAGTTTTTAACCCTTAGAACAATGGAAATGTATAAATGCATCTGAGATATTTAGGAAGCTGAGAGTAATTGGCTGTTGTGAATAAGACTTTTTGAGATTTTAGTTCATCCTAATACACAGTTTACAATAAGAGTTCTGAATAAATTAACTACACATTTTCAGTCACCTTATGCCTGACCTAGACTTTTTCTGCCTCAGATTAAGACATACCTTAGGAAAAGGAACTGCACTTACAAATGGTCACTTCTAAGGGGAGAGCATGCACACAATAGCTCCATTAAGTATCATTAAGATTGTTTATCATTTCTCTTCCATTAATTCATTTTCATTCCCTGTCCTAAATACATACTCCTTGTGTGCATTACATGGCACTGGGAAAAGAAAAACCCTTTGTAGGAGCATAGTTTGTTTGAAACTGTGTCCTACAGGCTTACTCACAGCAGTACTCTGAAACTGTCCCCAAGGAGTCCAGTGTCACAAACCAACCTAATTGTTCTTCTTGAAATGTTGCTTCTTTCGCTAACAACTAAAAAAAAAAGCAAAACTGCTTGGCTGAGGCACAGAAACTCAGTGCCTGCTGTATTTTCTAGCTTGTAATCAGCATGTAACAAAGTGATTTGTTTTTATGTTTCCTTAATTTGTAATTAATATAATTAGAAAGACACTTGGTGGGCTAGTAGCTCAGTTATTATAGTCTACTGTTTAATTATATCTTTTGTAACAAATTTCCCATGTTGTATTAGCCATGAAAAATCTCCATCTTTTATAAAAAATAAAATGACTCACAAAACTGAACTTTTCCCTGTCCCTGGAGCGTACCATTTTGCTCACTTCAGAGGGCCAGATATTGAGAGGCGCTTACCTGCCTTGAAGCCATTTGCTCAGCACCTCTCAGAGCTGGCCCTCAGAGATAAGTAATGATCTATTTGCTGCTTAAGTGGGTTATTCCATACCACATTGCTTGAACATGTTGTGGGAACACATTTGTGGGAACACGTGAACACAGAGTTAGTCAGGCCTATGGTATATGGCGACGGTTACCTTTTTCTCCTTTATTCTGAAAGATGCAAAAGGCAATCTCACACGAGACACTTCGTATCACTACAGTCTACGGAGCAGTATGTTTTAAGATCAAGAGTCCCAGAACTGTGTGTCCTATAGTAAAAAGAATATATATAATATGGATTCCTGTTGCTGTGGGAACTAGTTGCTAAAACATTTTCTGAATGATATTAAACTTGAAGTGCAATTGTTTTAACTAACATTCAAAAAAGAAGTTAACCCCCTTTGCATATTGCTGCATCTGACTTACTAAGCAATGTATTTTAATGAGCAGTTTTGTTTTAGCATCATAGCTCTGAAGTGATTTTTGAAGGGTAAAATACAAAAAAGGTTTATTTACACTGAAGGAACTCTTTTCATCTGATCTGGAATTTCCCACTTAAGTATTTTGGCTTTGATACTCATTGTGGCAATTTGATTGTAGTAGGCTGAGGAATATGCTAAATGTAGTAGAGAGAGTTGTTATTGTATGTGTCTTCTCAATTGCTGCTTGGTTTTGCACATTTACCCAGATTCTTCCACTCCAGAGTGAGTTCCTCTTATAAAATCCTTCATAGATTCTAAGGCCCAAAGAGACCATTGTGATCCTGTAGTCTGACATCCTGTACTACATAGGCCATAGTACTTTCCCAAAATAATTCTTTCTTGAACTAGAGTTTAATACTACTTACCATGGGCCTGACCAGGTAACTCCAAACCATAAAAGGTTGAAAAAAGGCCACAAAGTCTGACCTTACAGCAGGCTGAGCTATGGAGGCACAAAGCCAGCCTGCCATAGGAGACTGTCTCAAGAAAAAAAATATCTTCTCAAGGCAATTTGCACAGCACACAGAAAGAGAAGACCTCATTTAAATGAAATCCCAACACCCATGTTGCACAACTCATGATTCCTTCCAACAGAGGCCTCACAGTTTACATAGCCAGTGGCAGCGAGTCTCTGAACCCAGTTCGACAGACTCATTGGGCTAGCGCTACAGTGCTAGAAATAGCTGTGTGGACAGCGTGTTTAAGTTGTCATGTGAAATGGAGTTCTGGCTACCTAACCCACTACCTAAGCTTCAGAGCCTGAGCCACAATGTCTACACAGCTATTTTTAGTGCCATAGCACAAGCCCTAGACATACTTCAGGGGTAGTAAATCCTCTCAACAGCTTTAGGTAGTGATATGGATGACTTTAGGCTCCTGGCACCTCTTGCTTCTGCTTTTTATTACAGGAGTGTGAAGAGGGAAATCCCTTGATTACTTTATGCTTTGAGGACCCTCCAGCCCTAATAGATAAGTTTGTTGCCCCTTCTCCTTGGCTTATAACTGGAATAGAGCTATCATCCTGGGGGAGTTCAATCTTTCGCAACCTTTTAACTTTCTTCTTTGGCTGGATGGGTGGCATTCAGTCACCAGGAGAAGAACTGGTTCTCCTCTATGTGTGGTAAAATCCATACAAGAGGTTTAAAGGGGAAGAAAGGGCATTATGGGGGCGAGAGCTTCATAAGGTTCGCTTTACAGAGATATCCTCCTGAACTACATTAGGTGGGATTGCTTCCCCACATCATAGTCTGTATATTTGTATTCGGTATCCACACATATCCTGGGGGATTGCTGAGAGGCCGAAGCCATTCATATAAGTGCCACTTCTTTGCTTTCCTGCAGTGGTGTCCTACTTTTGACTGCTGCCCTAAAACTCTCTGTGGAATGGGATCTGCACCATGAAGCTATAGTAGACCCTACAGTTGTATTATATTTTACCACAGGTCTCTGTGGGTATGCCTACACTGTAACATAAGCCCACATTTGACCCTGGGCTCAAGCCTAACACCCCATACTTCCACACTGCAATTGTGCTAACCAGGCCTCGGACCCAGGGTCCCAGGACCCTGCAGAGCAGGAGGATCCAAGCTCAATTAAGCAGGGACCCAGCGTCTGAGCCCTATTGCTTTGAGGTGTAGACACAGCCTCGCTTGGCTTGGGTCCTGGGACTCAGCAGGAAGTATCTCACAATTCCATGGGACAACACCCTTAATCCTCTCTATCATAACAATCAGCTATTCGCTCCATTGAAAGTGAGTGCCATCCCACCTTTGCAAATGGTAGCAGCTCAGGCCAGCTTTAACCCATTCTCTCTGAACACTGATCTGCAACCACACTAGCAGAGCCTCCTGGGTTTACAATGGAGAGTGAATTGATCAAGACTTTGCAAAGTGAGATCATAGAATCATAGATTATTAGGGTTGGAAGGGACCTCAAGAGATCATCTAGTCCAACCCCCTGCTCAAAGCAGGACCAATCCCCAATACCCTAAATGCCCCCCCCAAGGATAGAACTCACAACCCTGGGTTTAGTAGGCCAATGCTCAAACCACTGAGCTATCCCTCCCCCTGGTAATGTGAAGGGAGGGCATTAAAGTTTTCCCACAGTGTAACATTGTCCTAGGGCTACATTTTTTGGGGGGGGGGCACTAGGTACTCTGGGATATGGTTACTTTGACTCGTATCTGGGCACTGCACTGTGGATGCCAGAACCCTAGTCTTGAGGATGGGTTAGAAAAGCCTTAATATAGGGTTAAAATACAATATAGACATTCAAACCCAGGGTTCCCTAACATGGATCAGCTGACTCAAATCCCATTAACCCTGGGCTAACATTGCAGCGCAAGCATAACCTGTATGGCTGGTGGTGCAATGATTTGCTTCCCCAGCCTACTTTTCCTTCCCAGGCAGATCACTATACTCACAGAGCACACTCTACTGGGATGCTGAACTTCTGAGAAGGATGAGCAAGATCCTATGGTGGGGACTCTCCACATGCTGTTAAAGGTGGTCTGACAAGACTCATCATTAACAGAATAAATTCCAGGTCCTTATCTCAAATTCAGCCCACTGAAAAAGGATCTTAATTTTAAAACTTCAGAGGTAAAAATGACATCTCTCAAAATTATATGTTGGGATCATATTGCATTACTGGGTCATTTCTGTACTAGTGGGCCACAGATTCAAGCTTTATTAAAAATGGTAACATGCAATGCCTATGAAAGTCCTTGTGACAGCCACATGAATAACAAAACAATTATATTCAATGTAATTGCAGTGAATTCATATGAAATGAATTAATAATGGAGGGGTTCTTAGGAGGAAAAAAAGAATATTATAAACAAAAATGTGCAGGCTAATCTGATCATTGTAAAGTGGATGGGGCCAAGTAATGACATCATTTTTAAACAAGTCTCCCCTGTCAAAGGGGAGTTCTGCTTGAAAAAATGATGGCAAAATATGGCCCATCATATTTTGGTACCAGTTATATGGCATCAAAACTTATAAGTGGATATACTCTAAATAACCTTTCATCTCTAGAGTGAGGGAAGTTGAAAAAGTCCTCACTTTGTGAAGCTTATAGTAGGAAGCTTAATTGTGACTATCTGCATCGCTTGATATGGTCTGCTAAACCAACTAATGATTGGCCAGAACTAGATCTATGATTTGAAACAGTATGTTAAACACACATTTGCAAAATACATAAAATGCTAAACAAATGTGAAGATAAACAAAAAAGGTCTCGGCCAACAAAATCTGTTGAATGAAAAAATAAGGCTAAATGCTGTGTTGACTGTGTGAGGGGAGGAAGGCTTTTCTCAGTTTGTTTCAACCTTAGCATTATATAAACAGAGTGTGTTTTATGCATTTATATTTCAATTCAAACCTCTCTAGTGGTCCCATGAAGAACTCCCTGCGGGATAGAAGTCTCACAGTAGCCTGGTGTTGGGGTGAGTGGTGAGAGTGGCTAAACAAGGGGGCTATGCGCACTGAAATCAGACTCTAAACCAACTTTGAATAGGTCCAGTACTTGGGAGTCTGCTGGAGAAAAAGGCTCGGGAGCAATGTTTATGTGGCTCCAACCACTGGGAACACTCAGAAATGGAGTGCAAATGCCACCCACCCACATCAAGAAGTGGGGGAACTTGATGGGGCTTGCAGTGAAAAGGAATAGTTCCACCAGCAAGGGAGGGAGACACTAATCAAGAAACAATAGGTAGCTCCTCCCTTGGGGAGTCTTTGGCACGCATGGACCAGCTGGGGAAAAGGGGTGCTGATTGGCCAGCATTCCTGACCTACAGGATTTAACCCAGTGAGGGGGCCATGTGGAACTCTTTCAGCTCTGTTCCACCAGCCCAACCTACTCACCCAAACTAGGAATGGGAACCCGGTCTGACGGATATTGCAGATCGAGCTGATCACATGTTTTTTCTCCCATGGACCAACTGGTCAAGGACCAGGGAGTTTTTTGCCTTTCTTGCAGCATCTTTGAGCCACAGTGGGTTAAGTAGGAACATGGCTTAGTACCGAACTGAGGTACTGGGGTGGAGTTGTTTATTCATCACAACTTGAGGCCGGTTTTCAGTGCAGTTAAGAGAATAAAATGAATGGTTCCTAGAGGTAAAAGACCTGGGATTTTGGTGATGAGCCTTGGGCTCATGTGATAGGGTCAGACCTTGTGGCCTTCTTGGGCTGAGGCCCCCACCCTGCTGCATCCTCTGTCCCCCTTGCAGTGTGGTAGGACTCATAGAGAGCTGAGTCCTGGGGGGATAAGCTGAAGAGATTCTATCTCTATCTTGCATTAAATGGTGAGGGCCCCTCTAACTCCTGCACTGGAACCAATTAAATGCCTGGTATAGGAGTGTGTGGGTGATGGACGGGTAGTGCCCCCCCACCAAGTGTTAAAATTTAATAAAAGTTGCTGCCTGCCACTTAATTCCATGCATGTGTCTGTCTTCATTTTGCCACTGCATCCACATTAAAGGAATAGTGGCTGCTATTCCAGCATATAGACATAAGCCTGGGTTTGAGGTAGTTTCCAGTCGTCCCTCCCTTTAGATTTCCCAAACATGGCCTGGTTACTTTAGCTTGATGTATGCGAGTGAATTTCCACCTCCAGTTCAGATGCGGCATTCCTTAGATACCCAAAACACCAAATGAAGTCAATGGGAGTTTTCCATATGCGTAGAATTCAGGATCAAACCTTTAATCCCCTAAACTTTTTTCTTTGTTAAACAAAATAATCTTTCAAGGAAGTTTGTAAAAGGCAAGATTCCAATGGGAGTATTGTGTAAGTAAGGACTGCAGGCTTGAGCTATGGAAGCCTTCCTATCTCTTTAGCTATGTTTGTACTTCTGCCAAAATGGACCTAAATAGGGCTTTTGGGCACTACTGTAACATAAGCAATTAGTCATAATCATAATAATTAATTAATTAATTTACAGGAGAGACCAGCATGCTCTGAAACATCTATTTACTAAATACCATTATAGTATTTCAGGTAGTGTTAATACTAATTTACGAGCTTTTTCACAAAGTAGCATGTATACATTTCTAGTGATTAAATATATGTATAGACTATATTAAATGTATGCTTACTCGAGAGCTGAACAATGCAGGGAAATATAGTATGCACTCACTTTATACTTTGATGCATGTATTATTGACTTCTTGCCTATAGCTTTGCAGCCATTCTGGTATTTGTACTCATTATTGTATCAGTTACAATGTCTATGTAGATATGTGCATCAGTTATGAGAAGGTGCTTTTGCATATGCACCTCTACCCTGATATAATGCGACCCGATATAACGCAGTGCTCTGGGAGGGTGAAGCTGCATACTCTGTAGGATTAAAGCAAGTTTGATATAACATGGTTTCACCTATAACATGGTAAGATTTTTTGGCTCCCGAGGACAGTGTTATATTGAGGTAAAGGTGTATAACTAATTTTCAAATTTAAAAGCTTAGCTATTTCACATCTTTTTTAACATCTAAACCCAATTGTATATTTCTGAATATAAGGTGTCTATAAAATTAAAATGTAATGGATAATGCTTGTTTTACTTGTGAGTGGAAAAAAGCATCCAGAACCAATAAGATTTTCCTTTTTCTTTCTTTTTTGTAATCTAACAATCACCAACAGGATTATTTCGTTTTTTAATATAAAATTCATTCTAAAATGGACACCTTCTATGCCATTCATTAGACCCCAGCATATTTTACCAGTCAGTTTTAAACTCCTGAAAATTTTAGTTTACAATGGAAGTGCTGCCACCAACTTAATGATAGCAACTTGAACGACCCACTGTAATTTAAAATGTAGAATGAACCTTTATATATCTGTGGCAAATACAGACTTTGCAGCCTCAAGGGTTTGGCATTTTTAGATAAAAAAGAATCAGTGTCATTATACAGTGTCTCTCTAGAGCATCATAATTATTCTGCATGCATACAATATTTATTTAAAACTTAAAATTAAACTTCAAGAGGTGGTCATTTGAAAGCTAGCAGTCAGTGAACGGATCCTGTCTTCATGAAAAAGAGAATATTTCTTCTAAAAGTTAAGGAATAGATCAAAACGGTCTTTCCAGTAACTGACACTTTAGTCATACAGATGCTTTTTATGTGTCAGATTTATTAATAAAGAAGGTCCATGGGAATGAACAGAGGAAAATCTTGAGGATGTGACTGTCAGTTTTTGATATGTCAGGTATAATTTTGTAACTCTGATTTTTGGATAGCAGTACACACACAGCATTGTACTGATGTTTGTGTACTTCTTTGTACTTCTCATTTGTGATGACTGGGAAAGAAGATAAGGCGGGAGATGTTTTGATACAGGATTGAAACTTGAAACTACAGTCCTTCAATTTGAACAGCGTTCCTTTTTCATCTTTCTTTTCATGTTATCTTTTTAACTTTTGCCACTGATGTAAAGAAAAAAGAAAATTTGAAAAGATGCCAGGTGTTGGTTCTTATCTAGGTGAAAGATCACAGAAGTAAAGAATAAAATATAGTTTTAGTTTGTCGCTAGACAGAATTATGAGAGAGATCAAACACTCATCAACAACAAATGTTTGTCCTCCTAAAGCCAACATGGAATAATTTCGGTTGTGACATCTCTTCCTATTTTACATGGAATATATTGATAGTATTGTAATTAGTTGAAAGTAAAATATTTTTCTATTGTTTATTTATTGTGCATGTAATTATATTCACTTGGGCTACGATTCATGAAATTCAGAATGTTATTGTTCCAGTTTTAAGTTATCAAAGTAAACACAGCAAAAAACTATAGTAAAATAAACCTTTATATCAGATGAACAAAAGGAAATGAATGAATAAATGGTCTTTTTTCTGATTTCATTATTTTGTGGAATATATTATGTCAGAAAAAGTAAAAATGGAAACCCCTTTGTTTTTGTCAAATGGTCAAATATTGTGGTTTTGATTGAGAAACTCAATATTTGTATGTATTTGCCACCCATGGATTCACTTGTCCAGGTTGAAGATGTCATCTTAATGTCCCTCAGTTAGCAATATACAATCTAAATATTCAGTCATCCTCTGCATCTCATTATTTTTAGGTTTTCATTGATACTTCTATTATCTACATCAGGGATCGGCAACCTTTCAGCAGTGGTGTGCCACGTCTTCATTTATTCACTCTAATTTAAGGTTTTGAGTGCCAGTAATACATTTTAACATTTTTAGTGTATAATATATAACTAAACTATTGTTGTATGTAAAGTAAATAAGGTTTTTAAAAAGTTGAAGAAGCTTCATTTAAAATGCAGAGCCCCCTGGACCAGTGGCCAGGACCCGGGTAGTCTGAGTGCCACTGAATTGCGTGCCGCCTTCGGCACGTGTGCCATAGGTTGCCTACCCCTGATCTACATTGTCACTGACTGATCTGGTGAAACTGAACCGTATTCTGCCTAACACCCTGGTTCAGCAAAGACCTTAAACATGTACTTAACTCCATGAAAAGAGATAAGGTAGATGAGGTAATATCTTTTACTGGATCAACTTCTGTTGGTGAAAGAGATGCTTTTACGCCTGCACAGAGCTCTTCTGCAGAAAAGGTACTCAGAGTGTCACAGCTAAATACAAAGTGGAACAGATTGTTGAGCATAAGAAGTTAATGTGTTGTAGAGACCATTTAAGGTGAAGTGTGCAGTAGACACTTCTGCAGTTGTAGGACAAAGGAGGGTTAATGGGTTATAGATTGTTGTAATGAGCCATAAATCCAGTGTCTTTATTAAGTCTGTGATTTTCAGTCTCTGGAAAAGTTGTGAATTTAAGCTCCCAGGCTCATCTTTTAAGATGTTGGGCAGGTTTCCTTTGAGGATGAGGACTGAGAGGTCAGATATGGAGAGATCATTTTGTGAAAAGTGTTCACCCATGGGTGAGTTGGTGGTTTTGTCTTCTATTATTTTCCTGTGTGAGCTCATTTGAAAGCATGTCTTAGCTGACATTTTTTAAAAAGTGAGTTTCTAGCCATCATGATTTTACAGAAAAGCTTAAAAACATGAAATGAGGACACCCTAAAGGCCTAAAAATGATAAAGAAAATGAAAAGACCCAAAAATTTATTATTTTCATAAATCTCATTACTTTTAAGCCAATCTCATGATTTCTGGGGGTCTTACTCAGGATATTTGAATACTTGGGACTTGCAATTCTGCAATATATAGACTAATTGCATCACACTAGGTAATAAAGTATTAGGCAACTGTAGGGTGACCAGACAGCAAATGTGAAAAATTGGGGTGGGGGGGTAATAGGAGCCTATATAAGAAAAAGACCCAAAAATTGGGACTGACCCTATAAAATCAGGACATCTGGTCACCCTAGGCAACTATATGCCACAATCAGACACAACAGTGACGAGGAGAAACTGTAGTGTGGTTGTAGCCATGTTGATTCCAGAGCTTCGGAACTAAAGAAGAGCTCTGTGGTGCTTGAAAACTTGTCTCTTTTACCAGCTGAAGATCATCCAGTAAAAGATATTATCTCACCCAATTTGTCACTATGAGGAAATGGTTTTTTATCTGACTTTTGTAGTTGTAAAAAAGAGATCAACTAACATGCCTCCCCTCTTGCTGAGCAAAATGGCCGTTGCTGAGCTCGGTTATGTTATGTCACAGATGGAATATTTGCACCATGTCAGACAAAGGAGAAATAACCTGTGACTTGTCCAATGTGATTATCCAGTGAACCAGACTTGAACTCAAATTACACTACAAATATCAGCCTGATGAAGTTTTTTGCATATGGGGATAGAGAGAAAAAATTGCTAAAAGTTTCTGCAAAGACACTGATAACATTTCAGCAATCCACTGCCAGTTTACAAACATAGTTCAAGCTCAAATCATTTTGAGTTTTGCACTTCGATAGTTTGGGTTGAGCAGTTTGTACAGTTCTATCCAGAAACCAATCTCCATAGTCTAGGTACCACATAGACAGAGGCTATTATCTGCCTTGTCTGTAAAGTGATGCCTCTGCATATGTATCTGAAAATCATGCTGCTTTTTTTTACTGCACATTGCAATGCAAGCTCATATTCAACATACTGTCCATCGAACCTTTATGCTGCTGGGTGGTTATTCCTGTGTGGAATATGATTCTAAATAACTGTCAGGGCACCCAGAACTGTGGATAGGCATTTAAAAATAATCCAAATGAATAAATGATAAATATAATCCCTAAGGACCATATTTTAAAAGGTATTTAGAAGCCTAAATTTGCAGATAGATAGTGGGATTTTCAAAAGCCCTAACTCCCACTGGTCCATTAGGAGTTAAGTGCCTAGGCTCTTTGGAAAATCCTACTAGCTGCTAAGATGCATTTTTAAGCTCCAAAATACCTTTAAAATATGCCCTGAGTAGAGGTGGGCAAAAATTTTCAGCTGAAACTATTTTTGGTGAAAAATGCAGGTTTGTGAATTCATGTTGGTTTCTCTGAATTGTTCCTGTTGGGGGGAAAGAATCTGAAAAGTCAAAACATTTCATTTTGACCTTTTTGAAATGAAACATTTTGATTTTTCAGTTCAAAGTGACTTTCCATTGTGGAATTTCCTTCAATTTAATTTAAAAAAGGCAAAAATATTTGAAAAAGGCCTGAAATCAAAATGAAACATTTAGTTAGTTTTGGATTGAACAAAATGTTTAGCTTGGTACAAAACATTTTTTCCACTTTGCAATTCACCAAAAATATTGAAAAATTTCATTTTGGTATAATGCAAACCAAGTTTAAAAAAAATTTTTTTTGGAATTTCCAGTGAATTTTTAGAAAATCCATTTTTCTCCCAGCTCTAGACTTAAGTCCCTTCCACAATAACCTGCAGTCTCTGGCTGTATGGTCACGGGTTGTGTGGAGAAGCACCCTTCTGTTGGTGGGCTGTGTGGTTATATTGGGAAATGAGTTCCCTTTCGTTTTTTTGAGGTAAGCAGATCTACAGCTGGTGTGGAAGAGGTGGGTGAGCAGGTCTCCCTAGGCTGGCTGCAAAGGGTCTTCCTTTGTTGGTGGGTGATTAGGGGGTCAAGGCTAGATCAGTTCTTCAGTCTCCAAGGTAGAGCTAGCATTAGGAGTATGCAGGCACCAATGGGAAGAGACTCAGGCTGCAGTGCATACAAGGCTTTCACTCAGTGCCATTTCCTCTGCCTCCTTGTGTGCTGTCGGACTAGCTGATGTGCAAGGGAGGATTGTGGGGACTAGAGGGTCCATCCCCCCATGACCATGTACTCACGTGCATAAGTGTTTGCAGGATCGGAAACTTATTCACGAGGGGCAGGGGCACTTTAAGCAGCCAATTCCCACTGACTTTCAATAGGAGGTAAGTTCCTAATTGTCATTTGTACCTTTGAAAATCACCCCCATAAACTCCTGTACGTGAGTGTTATGAGAAGAAAAATGACCCAAAGCATAAATAATGATGGAGACACCCCTTACAATAATTTTCAGACTGTCATCAGCTACATTGGGGCAGTATTGCTTTATTACCAGAATGGGAGAATTAGCTTGTTACTTGAATGAAAAAGAATCGCTTGCCCTAATTGAAATAGTCCTTGGGATATATATATATATTTGTGTCAAACTACAGCCTTCCTGGCAGTAGTTTCATTGACATCCCTGCCAGTCAGCAGCTGCAAATTCTAGCTAGTCCTCTCTTGTGCCAATCTGCTGGTGAGTGGTGCAGAAACATTTTAATTAATGTTGAACTTCTTAAAGTTGAAGTGAAAACAATTATAGCTCAATTTTACTTTGCCTCTCATTTTCATCACTTATATTCTCTCTTCCTCCTCCCTTTCCATTAGAGGACTTCGTTTCACAGTCGGTGAATTATAATCTAATTATTATATTTTAAAAAGGCAGACAATGCATTGTTTCTCCATCCTTCAGTTAAAAACCTCTAGAAGGACGAAGGAAAAACTATTCTCTTCTCAAGTGCCACTCGCATGGAGTCAACGCTCATCACAGACATCTCATTCTTCCCCATCTGTGGCTTCCCCCCCACCCTACAAAAGGGATTGCATCTTTCCCTTAACAACTGTTTGCACACCAGACTCAAGGAAAGTTCATAGCCACATCACATGTACATTGGATATGTAAGTGAAGTGATCTGTAGCGCTGCTAATTAGACCTAAATTCTTGATTTACTATTTATAAAACAAAATTGATTATTACTTCATCAACAACATTTAAAGCATCATTAAGAGAGGTCTGCTCCAGCAGCCTCAGGTTAAATTTTTTAACAAGCACTTTAGTTGCTAATCTGTGTTATTGCCAACATATGTAAACTTCCTAATGCTAATTGCATTCAGCTGTGAATCAAACAATGTCTAATTCTCTTCAGGATTAATTATGCACATGTGCTGCCTGCATTCCTAAACATGGTTCTCATAAATAATAAGAGATATATCTAGGCAGATGGGATTTTTCCAACTAAACGATCTGTTTATCATGAATAAAACAATTGACATATACTAGACTTCTAATGCAAAGTCACCACAGCCTTCACATATTTTTAATCATAAATAATTACTGCGACAGTTGTTTGTCTGACTACATTTTTGAACAACCAAGCACTAAAAAGCATGTTCTTCAAGACGTACTATTATCTCTGTGCTGCTTCTTTTTTTCTTTAAACTGAAGGCACATAACGGAATGGTTTATATTGTGTTTAATGAATGAAGCTAACTGACTGCAATAAATGCACAACTTTTGTAAGCCCCAGGGAATCTTGCTGAAGTGGACTTTGTAAGAAAAACTGCTAAAATGTTATGTATTCTGCTTTTTCAGGATTTGAAGTGTCCAGAGAAAATGTTGGCAGCATCTCTGCAATATTTAAATGAATTTGGAAGTGCTGATAGTTTCCTTCATTTTTTGGTAAGATGACTTCAAATGGAGAAGACCTGTTAAATGAAAAGATGCTTGTAAAAATTGCATTTGACAGAGAGAAAAGAAATTTACCTTTAACATTTAATGAAAGGTACAAATAAAGGTATTCTATCGTATCTCTTATTAAAGAAGGCTAGATCTTAAATCCAGCCTCAGTGAACACATCAGTAACGCCTTTTATTATAAGACATACATTTCTTGGTTTCCACCAAAAGAAGCTTACATAGAAAATGCATTAAAAAAAACAAGAGATGAATATTAGAAGTAGTGGTACATATAAATTGCACTATTATGCAAAGATCTTGTTTCATCATGGGCTATTGCAGCTGTTACTTTTAGTGGTATTGTGACACAACTTCTCATGACTGCATGTGTCATTTTGAATTCTTCTGGTGAGTCTGTTAATATTCTTTTTTAAAAACGTGAGTGAATTTAATGCTTGTGAAAGGTAATGGACTGATAGCCCTGATGTCTGACCGTCTCTTGCAACAAAACAGGTATAACACAGTTAGCAGCAGTGCAAGCTTCCCCTGGCAGTGTGCTCCAAGGACCATCTCTAGAGGTGAGAAAGCAGTTCACTCTCTCCGCTGAGTCAACCAATAGTGGTATCAATCAACCTCTGTTGTGATGTTTTCTGTAATAAGAACACCTGGGCTGAGAGCATCAATTAATTTCATATAACCATCTGATGGGTTTTCAACGGTCTGTCACTTCCAGTCACTAGTGACTTTGCCTGAATTTGAGCTGGTGACCTAGAAGTAAAAACCTCTGGAGTTCTATTACTAGTTCAGCTGTGCCACCCTGCCCTTTGTTCAGTTTAGGCACAATAAACCTGGTTTTGGCTATGGATTGTATGCAATACAGCTAAACTATGAAGTGACAAAAAGCTTGATAATCTGGAAAGCACATTTTCAACAGCTTGAGCAGCTTTATTTCAAAATGAGCCATTTGTCTGCTTTTAGAAATCAGATAATTCATGATAACAGCATGTGGCTGAAAGGATAAAAACAAGTGAAGAGTTAAGGGTATTGTAGCATTCAACTTATTCAAAGTAGTATAGATGGAGAAAAAAATATGTAACAGTTTTAGGTGTCACACACCAGAGTAGGAGATGCAGGAACATGTGGTAGGATCTTTTACTACTTGGCAATGTTACATATGCCATGCTTTCTTTGTGCACTTAAATCCTAATCCCGCACCAGTGAAGTCCGTGGGAATTTTGCCCTCACTGGATTATTATTTTTGCACTGAATTCTTCCCAGATTAGGGTTATTTTGAGAGACTAATAAAATCAAAGGGACCAGATTCTCAGATGGTGAAATCAAATTAGCTCCATTGACTTCAATGGAACTATTAGAGATGATAAAATAAAAATCATTGACATTTTCAGGAGAAAAATTTGACATTTTCAGGAGAAAATTTTGACTTTTCATTGGGGAAAAAAAGTTTTGTCCAAAATCTACCTGTGGTGCGGCTTGGCCATGGTGTGTCCCTCAGCAGGGCTGTGGGTTATCCCACCGCCTCGCTCTAGTCTGCCAGCAGTCCGGGCTCTGCGGCAGTGTGGGACAGCTAGCACACGGTCAGGGGCTCAGACCTTTAAGCAGGGGGCTGAGCCAATAGTTCTGATAGCCGCCCAGGGTGGGGCAGCAAAAAAATGGTCAGGGACTCAGGCCTTTCAGCAGGCGCTGAGTCAGTAGGCAAAGTGCAGCCCAGACCCTAAGTCAGGGCGGGGCAGCAATCACACAGTCAGGGACTCAGGCCCTTAAGCAGGGGCTGAGTCAGTAGTTCCATAGCAGGAGGTCCTAGCCTCTCCAGGCCAGGGAAAAGGGGGAGTCTGCCACCCAAGGAGTGGGTGGCAGGGGGGACGCAGGCCCTCCCACTCCACTGCGTCCCAGCCCAGGGCCCTAGCAGTGGCAAAGGCTCGCTGCTGTCAGTGGGGATCCTGGCCGCAGCACACTGACATAGGTTCAGGCAATGCTGCAGCCAGACTGAGGTCGGCTGCCCTCGGGCCACTTCCACACTCCCCCTCGTAGGGTACCTGAGTCGTCGTAGCGTCACCGGCGGTCTCAACCACCATCGGTTCCTCTTGGTAAGTACCAGATGGCAGGCTCAGCTGCTCCTCAGGGTAGCTGGCAAGAGGCAGGCTCAGCTCCTCCTCGGGGTAGCTGGCAAAAGGCAGGCTCGGCTCCTCCTCGGGGTAGCGGGCAAGCGGCAGGCTTGGCCAGTCCTCGGGGTAGCTGGAGCGGGGTAGGCTCGGCCAGTCCTCCTCTGGGTAACGAGCGAGGGGTAGGCTTGGCTGGCCCGGTGCAACCTCAGGCCGGCCGCGGCCTTCTGCTGTCTCCCCCAAGGGAGCTCGGCCACAGACGTCTGGTCTCTGCGGCAGCTGCGTCTCAACTGAGCTCTGCAGGTGAGCTTGTATACTTCCGGGTCTGCGCCGTGACCTCTGAGGGGCGGGCGCAGGACCCAGTGGCTCCGCCCACATTGGTGTCAGGGGAGGTTCATCCCTCAGCAGGGCTGTGGGGTATCCCACCGCCTCGCTACACAACCAAAAAGAAAAGAAAAAGAAAAACAAACAAAATATGGCCAAAAAAATTCTATTTTCGGTGAGTTGTAGGGAAGGTTAAGACAAATAATAAAAATTTAGGGAAAGTGAACACTTCGCTCACTCCTTTTCATTTTGTTGAAACTCCAATTTTCTTAAAAAAAAGTTTGGATGGCATTTTTTGACCAGTTCTAAGAGCTACATTGATGTACACCTTTGAGAGTCTGGCCCAGTCTTTCTTTTTTTAGAATTTGAGCTTTCAGGTAATGTTGAGACCCATTGTCATTTCTGAAATGCTATCAGAACCAGGCAAGGGCTAACGTGGAGCCTTTAGCCATAGCACAGTACCTATGGGAGGGATTGTGTCTGTGGAGACACAATGACTTCTGCAGCTAACCAGTGGCATGGGGATTTTGGATGCTGTACACCTGCTGTCCCCAGGAGGGACCTGGCCCCTGCTTTCACACCATTTGGGGCAATTTGCACCCTCAGGGACCTACAGAGAGATTAGTCCCTCCACTCCACAGAGCACAGGTGGTATATGAAGGGGGGGTGTTGGAAGGGGAAGACTCCTTGTTACCATCCCCTGTGTACCTGCCCACAGGCTAGGGATAATCTGGCCCCAAATGAACACGAATTAATTTAATTCTTTTGAAGCAAACCAGGCATCTAGCCTACAGATCTTATCACATTAAAAGAGGCCAGCTGGTGAAGGAAACAGAAAAACATACCCTCCCATTCATAAGCAAGCAGTAAGGCTTGGTCTTTGTGCATCCTCTGCTGTACCATGAATACACAGGGAAAAATAACTTTCAGACACGAACTCAAAGTCAACAATGAACAAAAAGTTGGGTACTTGCCAGCTGCACCTGGAAACTCAATAAATCAAACAACCAACAACTAAAATAGCAGGTGGCCATTGATGTTTCTGTGTGTGGTATCAGCTCCTGCAAAACAAAACTTTCGGGCTATCACTAGTTTACCGTAAACGGAACAGTAACTATTTACTGATTATAGAAGTATACCCCATTTCTGTGGGAATATAGTAAGTTCTTGTTTCCAGGTTAACAAAATATGTTTAAGAAAAGAAAACGACAGCAATTGCAATGAGCTGTGCCCGTTGCTCTTAACCCCTCAGGATGAAATTCACCCTGGAGCAGGAAATCAGCACAAGGCCAATGCACTGCTTAAATCCCACTTAAGACCTAAGTGTCAAATTTTCAAAAGAGCACAGCTCCCATTTAGGCACCTAAAATAACTGGTCAGATTTTCAGAAGTTCTCAGTGTATTGAGTGCTGAGCTCTTTTGAAAAATCCAGGTGTAAGTGGGAGTTAAGCAGTGAATAGGTCTTGTACTTGTCCCCTACACAGGGTGAATTTCACTGTAAGTGCTGAAGGCGTTTGTTTGTAGTGCCTTTTACAGCAAACAGGAGAGCTGTCAATGAGGGCCTGCATTGCTGCAGCTCTTAGACATGTGAGTAGTCCCACCGACTACAAACATGAGAGAGGGCTGCAGGATCCGACACTGAGGCCTGGTCTACACTAAGCGTTTAAACCGGTTTTAGGAGCGTAAAACTGATTTAACGCCACACCCGTCCACACTAAGAGGCCCTTTATATCGATATAAAGGGCTCTTTAAATCGATTTCTGTACTCCTCCCTAACGAGAGGAGTAGCGCTAGTATCGGTATTACCATATCGGATTAGGGTTAGTGTGGCCGCAGATCGACGGTATTGGCCTCCGGGTGGTTTCCCACAGTGCACCACTGACCGCTCTGGACAGCAATCTGAACTCGGATGCAGTGGCCAGGTAGACAGGAAAAGCCCCGCGAACTTTTGAATATTTCCTGTTTGCCCAGAGTGGAGCTCCGATCAGCACGTGTGGCGATGCAGTTAAAAATCAAAATAAAGAAAGAGCTCCCGCATGGACGATGCGGACGTGATCGCTGTAAGGGCAGGCAAATCTGTTCTATCAGCGCTCCGTTACAGAAGACAAAATTCAAAATCATTTTTAAAAAATCGCCAGACAGACGCCATAGCAGGGACTCAGCGCACTGCTGCGTGACAAGCGTAACGGAAAGCCAAAGAATCAAATGGACTGGAGGACTCAAGCTATCCCACAGTTCCTGCAGTCTCCGAAAAGCATTTGCATTCTTGGCTGAGCTCCAAATGCTTCTAGGGTCAAACACAGTGTCCGCGGTGGTTCAGGGCATAGCTCCGCAATTTACGCACCCCCACCCATCCCCAGAAGTGAAAGGGAAAACAATCCTCTCTTGACTCTTTTACATGTCACCCTATCTTTACTGAATGCTGCAGATAGATGCGATGCTGCAGCACTCAACACCAACATCCTTGCTCCCCCCCTGCCATGGGTGGCTGATATCCATCGTCATCATCAGCCTATTGGCACATGGGGCAGTGCAAAAGGACTGGTAACCATGCCGAATAGCATCAGTGAGGTCGATCAAGGGCGCCTGCTCCTAATTTTTCCTGGTAGATGGTGCAGTATAGCTGGTAACCGTCCTCATCATAGCAACAGGGGGCTGAGCTCCATCAGCCCCCACCCTTCATGTGTAAAGAAAAGATTCAATTGCCCCTGGACTAGCAGAGGGATGCTGGGCTCCTCTCCTCCACACTCCTTAATGTCCTGTCTGGACTATCATAGCAGCTGGAGGCTGCCTTCCACTCATTTCTCACTAACAAGTCACTGTGTCTTATTCCTGCATTCTTTATTACTTCATCACACAAGTGGGGGGACACTGCTACGGTAGCCCAGGAAGGCTGGGGGAAGAACGGAATCATCAGGTGTTGTTGTTGCAGGAGCACCCCCTGTGAATAGCATACAGCTCATAATTTCTGCAGGATCTGACACAGAGCAGCTGTGCTCTCTGGTTCTATGATACAGTGGTTCTCTAGTACACTTGCCCATATTCTAGGCAGGACTGATTCTATTTTTAGAAAAGGAGGGTTTGACTCAGGGAGTCATTCCCAATTTTGGCTTTTGCGCCTCTGGCTGATCTCAGCCAGGGGCACTTATGACAGCAGCAAATGGTGCAGTGCAAAAGGACTGGTAACCATGATCATTTTATTACCAGTTTATGGTATGGTAGATGGTACAGTATGGCTGGTAACCATCTCTGCTGTCATGCAAAAGCATGCTGCTGTGTAGCGCTGCTGAATCGCCTCTGTCAGCGGCATTTAGTACACATACAGTGACAGTCACAAAAGGCAAAACAGGCTCCATGATTGCCATGCTATGGCATCTGCCAGGGCAATCCAGGGAAAAAAGGCGCGAAATGCTTGTCTGCTGTTGCTTTCCTAGAGGAAGGAGTGACTGACGACATTTACCCAGAACCACCTGCGACAATGATTTTTGCCCCATCAGGCACTGGGATCTCAACCCGGAAATTCCAAGGGGCGGGGGAGGCTGCGGGAACGATGGGATAGCTACTGAATAGCTACCCACAGTGCAACGCTCCAGAAATCGACGCTAGCCTCGGACCGTGGACGCACTCCACCGATTTAATGTGTTTAGTGTGGCCGGGCGCGCTCGATTTTATACAATCTGTTTTGCTAAACCGGTTTATGTAAATTCGGAATAATCCCGTAGTGTAGACGTACCCTGAGCCACATATAAGACAATTTCCCCCCTCCCTCCCCCATGGTAGTGATCTGAAAAAAGCAAATGATGTTCATGATGCAAAAGGCAAAAGAAAGGGAAAGGGAGTAAAAATTCATGCTTTTGATATTGTATTGTACCTAAGTAACCTTTTATTTTTTATTGTTAGTGATAACAGTTTTAAAGAGGGGAGTTGCCATAAGGAAGCCCTTTGTAAATTATCCTTCCTCTCAACATATTAAAATCCTATTTATCTGTGTAAAGTTGTGAGGCAGGAAAAGCTGGGAAGTGAGAACTCATGACCCATTTGGAAAATAAACTGTCAAGGATAGGTCATTGGCTTATTTATTTGTGTTACTATTATGCTGTTGTGGAGCTCTGGCTCCCTATAGTATCCTGTGCAGCCCAAGGCTCTCACTAAAGTTTGCTTGACTGTAACTGCCACATCCACCCACTCGTATAGAAAAATCCCAGAATGTTAAAAGTCATGGATCTTTTTAAAATAAAAAAATCATGGAACCTGTGAGGACTATAACAAAAGTCAAGTTTTTGTTATGTGCCTCACTGCTCTTTGGCTTTTCTTCTTGGCTCCCCTGGTTTGTAATATGATTATTACTTGTTTCAAATGAGTCATCGCTCGGGCTACTTCAGAATCCTAGAATCCAATTGATATTGTGGTCTATTTTAAGTTACCAAAGGCATTCAATAAAAAATTACCTAGATTTGTGATTTGTGTGCTTCTAGCAACATAGTTGCAGTTAGGGTGACCAGACAGTAGAGTGAACAATTGGGACGGGGGTGAGGGGTAATAGGAGCCTATATAAGAAAAAGACCCAAAAATCAGGACTGTCCCTATAAAATCAGGACATCTGGTCACCGTAGTTGCAGTTGGTTTATGAATGCTGCTGTTTCTTCAGCTATTGCAGCATGATTCTTATTTATTATTTACAGTATTCAAGAGTGTACAAGGTGTGAAGTTAAAGACATAGGAAGAAATCTGGCTCCATTGACATTAATGAAAATTGGGCATTGACTTGTGTGTCCCAGATTTCACCCAGAGTCCCTTTCCTGAAATTCTTATGAAACCCATGGGCCTAATAGGGAGGTATCTCTTTAAGAGATCTATGGATGGGAGGGGTAGATATGAGTAGTCACTTGTTGCTAGGAGATGCACAATTAGCACTCCACAGTCAGAAGTTTCTGGGATTGGGTGTGGTAGTTTTGGGGTATGCTCAATAGGTTCCCTGTAACTGGACTCAGACTCCAGCAGTTTTTACAAAAGCCCATGTGCCCTGTGTGGGTTGGAAGAAGCTGAGCCACGGGAGCAGAACGCTGGCTGTTTTTCCCTAGCACTGAAGCATTTTGCAGCATTTTTTTTTAAATCTACTAAATCTTTTAAAATCTAAATATTTAAACTGGTTGGTTAATTAGTTAGCTGACTAGTCACCTGTGTGAGGGAGAAAGAGTCTGCACAGATTCCAGTTGGAGGTTTCTGTGAGCAAGTCATGGCCAGCAGGTGAACCCCGGGCTTGGGAGGCTAGCCCCTGACCTGGACCACCCATTTTGTCTGAGGCCCCACCCCTCCTGCTAAGGCCCAGAGTCCCCCTCCTCCCAGCAAGGCAGCCAGCTCTCCAACCCCACGGCCGTCCGAGCGCCCCCAGTCCCGGAGCGCCGGGTGGGTGAGTGGGCTGTGTGGCCTCCCCTCCCAGCCCTGTAATGCCAGGCAGGTGAGCGGGCAGCACCCCCCCCCCAGCCCCAGAACACCAGGCAGGTGAGACAGCGACATGCCCCCCCCCGAATGCTGCCCCCCCAGCCCTAGAATGCCAGGAGGGCAGGTGGCACAGCCCCCCTCCCAGCCTGGAGCTGAGGCTGGCCCCATTAGCCCCAGCCCGGAGCCAAGGCCTTGCCTTCCATACCCACTGCCCTCTCAAATTGGAACTTGCACACAGAGGAAGTGGAGGGAAAATGTTGTTGCAGTGCTTTTGACTTAGAGATTTTGGTGTTCGAATGCTGTAACTGGTGTTCAAATGCTCTCACATATGTTGCACATTCAAAGCCTGTATTCCCATGCAGACAACAAGTAATGAGACAGATTCGAAGCATGCATTTCCACACATGAAACAGATAATGCAACAGGCAAATTGGAACTTGCACATGGAGCAACTGGAGGAAAAACATTGTTACAGTGCTTTTGACTCAGCAGTCCTACCAGGGCCGGTGCAAGGATATTTCGCGCTCTAGGCGAAACTTCCACCTTGCGCCCCCCCTGGGAGGGGAGGAGAATTAGAGCGCATCTGCATGCTCAGGGGAGAAGGCGGAGCGGAGGTGAGCTGGGGCGGGGAGCGGTTCCTGTGCATGCCTTCCTCATTACTTGCTGCGGGCAGCCCTCCCCGCACCTCCCTTTTTTGAGTAGCTTTTTGAGTGCAGGGTGCCTGCTGTCATTCACACTTTGCCCTGTTCCATAGACAGACTGAAGCACACTACATTTACAAGTCCTCAGTTACACTCTTTCAATTGCTTCATGAAACTGTTTGGATGATACACCTAAACTGATTAGGTCACCCTGATGGGCATTAACATACCTGAGTGTTTGATAAGGGCAGTAACATAGTCCCTTTGGATTCTATTGACTGAAGAGTTACATTAACTTGCTTGGCAAATATTTCTTGGACCCACTAAGTTATTTTTTCTTATAGCTTCTTATAGCTGTTGTTGCTTACTGGTTATCAGTGTAGTGTGTTTATTAATTTACTGATCAGTAAAATAGGAGCAAATAAACACATATTCGTTGGTTTTTGAAAAGCAAAATTTATAAAATTCAACTCATTTACTTATTTTTGGTCAATAACAGAGTTCCTGTACATAATATATTATCATCTCCTGTTTCCGTGTGATCTTTTTAAAAGTACTGCTTGTCTGGTAAGCGTTCTGATAGAACTTTGGTGGGTTTTTGTTTTTGTTTTTTTAGGAAATTAAAGAAAAAAAGACACCTCAAGTCAGCAGATTTAGCAGAAGTGCTGTTGAGTAGAAGTTCCATTTGGAATGTCCAGGCTCTCATTCTCCCTGTCTATTCAGTGTAAGGGAATCCCATCCATTGTGCTGCTACTGGGATAGAGCAAATCCACTGAGCCACTGCATATTCATTAGGGTTGTGGCTATGTGGGTGAAGAGAGCAGGGCATCTGACATGCTCCATTGTGTCTTAATCCACTCTAATGCCTCTTGATGGAAGGAGTTGAAGAGGATAGAAGGAAGAAGACTAGAGGAGTTCAGAAAGAAAGAAAAAGTCACAGAGGAAGTTAGCTAGAGGAAGGAAATAAACTGCAATGAGACTAAAGCAAAGATTTCAAAGGTGCTGTGACAGACCCAGGCCAGTGGGGTACAGGAGTCTGGTAGAGGGCAAATATACTGGTCACTGGATGAGTAGTTTTCTGTTCCCTGAGTGACCAGAGCAGGGGCTGCACTAGAGTAATCAGGAACCTGCTAGAACCAATTAAGGCAGATAGGCTGATTAGAACACCTGCAGCCAATCAAGACAGGCTAATCAGGGCACCTGGGTTTAAAAAGGAGCTCACTCCAGTCAGACGAGAGGGAGCCAGAGGAGAGGAAGTGCGCGTGAGGAGCTGGGAGCAAGAGGCACAAGGAGCTGAGATTGAGAGGGTGTGCTGCTAGAGGACTAAGGAGTACAAGCGTTATCATACACCAGGAGGAAGGTCCTGTGGTGAGGATAAAGAAGGTGTTTGGAGGAGGCCAAGGGGAAGTAGCCCAGGGAGTTGTAGCTGTCATGCCGCTGTTACAGGAGGCACTATAGACAGCTGTGATCCACAGGGCCCTGGGCTGGAACCCGGAGTAGAGGGCGGGCCCAGGTCCCCCCCCAAACCTCCCAACTCCTGCTCAGACACAGGAGAAGTTGACCCAGACTGTGGGGAAGATCACTGAGGTGAGCAGATCTGCCAATAAGCGCAGGACCCACCAAGGTAGAGGAGGAACTTTGTCACAGGTGCCTAAAGGATTTTTAGGAGCGCAAATCCCAATCAATGGCTGATTTAATTGCCATGGGCTAGAGCAGGGGTCGGCAACCTTTCAGAAGTGATGTGCCGAGTCTTCAGTTATTCACTCTAATTTAAGGTTTCGCGTGCCAGTAATACATTTTAATGTTTTTAGAAGGTCTCTTTCTGTAAGTCTATAATATATAACTAAACTACTGTTGTTTACTAAAGTAAATAAGGTTTTTAAAATGTTTAAGAAGCTTCATTTAAAATTGAATTAAAATGCAGAGCCCCCCCGGACTGGTGGCCAGGACCTGGGCAGTGTGAGTGCCACTGAAAATCAGCTCACATGCGGTAGGTTGCCCACCCCTGAGCTAGAGCACCTGTTCCTCTTCTGTGCTAAGAATATACCAAGTGCATTACTGCATTTACTAATCTATATTTCTCATGTTATTGTTAATATTGATATTGATGCCAATAATAACATTCAGATAAATTTTTATTTTACTGTTATTAAGCATTTTTACAGCACAGTGAAAGTATACATCACTTACAAAACAGTCCTTCCCCTCCACAACTGACAGCCTAACTTAGATAAATTGGGTGCATTGGGTAAGAATTAATGTCTACCATTACTACACCAAAAATGGGCATTAACATCCCTTTTTTACAGAGGGATGAAGAGGTGACATGACAAATCACCAAGCTTGTGTGCGTCTGAGTCCAGAACTCAGGTTTTCTAGCACCCAGTGTCAGCGTCATTTTACTAGATCACAGCTGAGCCTCTCCCATCACCAAAATAGTGGATGTAGTTTAAGACCCTGATCCAGTAAAGTAATTGAACATGTGAGTAGTTCCACTGAGGTTCCATATGCCAAAACTTGCTTGGATTGGAGCATAGCTGCGGGTAAATGAATGATTCTTGGTGTGAAGGGCTTACTCAAGCCCTTGTCTAGCTAATTTGTCTTGGGCTTGAAGTATTCCTCCATGCTGTTTGATGCTGTGCCCTATATGAAAAATGCCAATATTGGTGCAAATACTGAAGGGCACAAGTACAAAGTATGCTCTTATGCTTTCTACAGGCATTCATCTGAGTAGTATTTCATCACTCAGATGTTTGCAAAGGGGTTGTGAGAGTGGCCAGGGCAAATGAAGTTTCAAAATTGAGTGACTATTTAAAGTATTCAGATATGTTTTTGTGGTGTACCCCTACTTTTAGCTGGCAGCACAGGGCGAAGCAGTTTAAGCAGGCAGAAAATTGTGAGAGTGCCTAAGATTTGGGATCGACAGGTTGCTGCAGAAAATGGCAAGTAGAGCTCATTATCAACAGGTTCCCTGGGTGGAGAAGCCTGAAAAAAAGTGGGATTTTAATATTTCTATTTTAAAATATTAGGCACCCAATTTACCTCTGCTAATTTAAATGAAACTAAACCCACTTACGCCAGTGGTGAATGTGACTGTAGGAGTTTACTGCCAAAAGGGGGAAACTGGATTTATGCCTTACATAGATGCCAGTCCTAGAATTGGGTCCATATAGATGGATCCTGGTATCCATGATTTCAGTGGAGTTCCTTACAGGCATAATTCCTAACAGGCGTAGCTTGACCAGACATCCCGATTTTGAGGAGTTTGTCCCGCGTCCCGACCAGAGTATGATCGGGATGCCATTTGTCCCAATATTTTGTTTCCTGGTCTTTGGTGGCAATTTGGCAGAGAGTCCTCCTCAGAATTAGTTGCGGACAGTCTTCAGCGGTATTGGCGGCAGGTTCTTCTGTCTTTGGCGGCAAGTTTTATTACCCCCCACCGAAATACTGCCGAAGACTGTCCGCGACTGAAGGGCCTCCGCCAAATTGCCGCCGAACTCCCGGACAAGTGAGTGTAAATAAATAAATAAATAAATAAAGCCACCCCTTCAGCGGTCCCGATATTTTCCCCTTAACATCTGGTCACCCTATAACGGGCGTAGCGTCCTAACTGGCAGGTTTGGGGCTGTGAAATTCCCTCCTATAAAAAGGATTTTTAGCCCACTAACATTTTCCAGGATTGACACTTCAAGGTCACAGCTTGGACGGTCTGCACCCAGCCATCTTTAGGTACAATATGACATAGGGTGTGTCATACTCTGCTGGCTATTCCTTTTAATATCTCTAGTCAAAACATTTTGCTAATTTGTTTTTCTTAAGTAAAAGACTATCAGGGCTGAATGAATGCTGTTTTAAAAAGCTTGGCTCTACCGAAATATAGGACTTTGTGAAATTTTACTGGAAAATATAAACCTACAATTAAACTAATGCTATGAGTAAAGAAAACAATAATTCATAATTTCACACTTTGTAAATATATTGTTGTTGGCAATGAAAACTATACACACCTCCACAACATAGTATGTCATGGTAACATAACAAACATATATATTACTTTGAAGTTTTAATGTTCTTTTTGAGGTATACAGCACCTTTTAAAAATGTATTTATAACTGGTATATAACATATAAACAATGTAAAGCTTTCAAAGTTGGATTCATTACAGGTATTAAATGCACCCAAAATGATACCTCTTTCCATTCACTTGAGGTGACCTGTTATTTGGCACATTTTGGATGGAAATATTTCTGTTCAATTTATGGAATGTTTTCAGCTATACTGGTACTAGTTTGTAGCAACTGTTTTATGTAGACACACACACACACACAATACTTATAGAAATACTGGAATGGAGACCATGAACATTAATATTCTGCTTTTCCCCTGTAGACCTTTGAATGAGAGACTTGATATTATTTTTTACAGAAACTTGATATGAACCTATTTATATTAAATATCACATTCATTTTATTTCCAGTAATTTTTAGCACAAAGCCAACATCTTCCACAGAATTCTATATTTAATTTATGTGTAGTTTTGATGAGAGTTTACATTTTTACTGTACTAGGTATATTTGAAAATATACATACAAGACAAGAAGTATATTACAATATACGTGGTATATAGCATAGTCTTTATGTTTAGGAAATATAATAGTCTCAAACTTCTGGCAATACTTTCTGCTATTGCCCTTGGTATTGCATCAGTATATTAGGGTTTATTTTCAAAATGCTGAGTACTGGCTTAATTCTGCTTCCATTGAAGTCAACGGTAAAAAATTGGCATATCTGTATTACTCAGGAGTAGCAAGTGAGTGAGATATTATTATTTATTATTTCTGTTACCGTAGCATCTGAAGCCACAACTAAAACTGGGGCCTAGTTGTTCTAGGCACTGCACATACACAGGAGAACAGTTCCTGCTCCAAAGACCTAATGATCTAAGGAGACGAGACAGATAGTGGGAGAAAGACAGTTTCATTATCTCCATTTTATAGTTAGGAACTGATGCACAAGTGATGAAATGACTCACACTGAAACCCAAATCTCCAGAGTCATAATATGGTGTCTTAATCACAAGACTTATTAAGTTATGGAGTAATTCAGGTCATACCAAACTAGCCCAGATAATACCTTTACCCCGCATCACAGTATGATGCATTTTGTATATGCCTCATGTTCCGGTGTAAAGGTCTCAGAGGAAGACATAAAAACTTCTTATATGACCTATATTCGAATTTCTATGCACAAAAATTGTATGTCCTTTAAGGAGTCTGATATCTTAATTCCAGGTGTCATTTGTACCAAGGGTCTAGAAACAAGTTCTGAATTCTTCCAGAAAGGGTGGAACCTCTTTTCGTGTTGAGCTTTGCAGGGCTGCAAAACAGCAGTTCTTACACCCATAATGGGAGCAGGACTGAAGATTTCCTGTTCTGAGCCTTAGGCTGGTGTAATTTTCTTTCTGCAATGAAGGCTTGAATCTCCACCACTGAAGTCAATGGAAGCTTTGGCTCTGACTACAGTGGGGACAAGATGAAGGCACTGATGAAAAGGAGGAACTATTTGTCTAGCAGGTAGTTTTTTGGTTATGTTTTTTGTTTTTTTACTAAATGGCTATTTGAACTGCTCACTGTTTTGGAATTTGCAATAAGTTACAGGGAGATGCATTAATGGGCAGTGGAGGTGAAAGCTGAATGATGCGTACTTAGATGATAAGCTCTTTGGGGTAGAGATAATTGTTTTGTTCTGTGTTTGTACAACAGGTAGCACAATGGGGTCCTGGTCCATGAGTAGGGTTGCCAACTCTCCAGGATTGTCCGGGAATCTCCAGGAATTAAAGATTAATGTCATGTGATGTAATCTCCAGGAATACATTCAACCAAAATTGGCAACTCTATCCATGTTTGGGCCTCCTAGGTGCTATGGTAATACATATATTTATTATTATTTAGAAATGTTTAGAAATGTATTATATAACTTTGCCCTTTACCACATAGCTATCACCTCTAGATGTGACATATGCATATGATTACAGCTAATCTTTCCATTTATCTATCCGTGGCAGTTAAGATATGACATTTTCCATTATAAGCCTGATTTTCTCTCAAGCTTTCTGAATAAGCTCCTTTACACACAGCTCCTTCTCTCATATACTTACTTTTGTTGTTATGATTTTTTCTGAAAAATCGTGGTTTAGGTTTATTAAATTTTAGGTAAAATCTCAGCCCCTCCTCAACTGCATTCTTGCCTGTCCTCCCCAAATACCAGCCTCCTGAATGCCTGCCTTGATTTCTTGCTTCTGGCAGCTAGCATCTTCTGGCAGAATTTTTCACCGTCTATGCATTTTGCTCAGATCCTTACTTTTCTCTAAGAAAGCATGGACTGTCAATTCACTCTTGGCCAGAGAGATGGCCATAGGAAGAACATCTTCTATAGGAACTTGTGACATTGTGGAGAAGAGGCCTCCAAGGAGACCTTCATGCAACCTAGAGAGGGGTGTGATGAAGAAGTAACTCACCCCGAGTCCAAAATATCAATTATCCAAGTGTCTTCCTTCTCCTTCCAGCAGTATCTTTGTCTAGACAATGTTTCCATCAGAGATAGCTGAGAGCAAAGGCAACAGAGCAGCTTTCTCAGTATCAGAATATTTACCCCTCACACACACCCTCCAGAGGGATATACAAGAATAGAATTTTTAGTCCTTTAAATAAGGGGGAGTCTAGACAGCAGTATATTCACCCCCTCTTCTTCACAGGAGGGAGATACAGCAGAAACTCCCATCACCATGAAATCTGTTTCATGGAGTTTCAGTTACTGCATCTGTACATGAGAGAATAGAATTTGGCTCTTGAATCACCAGTTAAAATCTCTAAAAGCAGCAAAAAGTCCTGTGGCACCTTATAGACTAACAGACGTTTTGGAGCATGAGCTTTCGTGGGTGAATACCCACTTCGTTGGATGCAACAGGACTCTTTGCTGCTTTTACAGATCCAGACTAACACGGCTACCCCTCTGATGATGACAGTTAAAATCTCAGCTTTAAGGTTGCATCAGTTTAGTTTTCTCACAATTAATCCCTTGTTGAAAAACGAAAAAGAAAGTGATACTGATCACACATGTATAGTGTATTTGTTTGAATATGTGAGAATCCAATAGACACGCTTAGCCTCATTTGCAGGCCCTAATCTTTGTATCTTTCTTGAAGTTTGACATATTTCCACATTTCTGTCTTCCTGACATACTTCTTTCTTGTGTTTATATTTTATTCATTTTAATTTTGTTTCCTTTCTGTTCTCAACCAAACACTCAAATGACTTTATGTTGCCAAAAATTTGAACTTCAGTACTTTTTCCTTTCAGAAGTTAATGTTTGTTTTGTTTTTGTTTCCATTTTGTTTTATTATTTTCCATTCCTTTTGGTAACAAAGATAGGAAATTTCACTATAAATCGAAGTAGTTCTGCTCTAGTATGTGTCTGGTATGTCTGATTTTTTTATTTCAACAACAATTTCAAAATGCATATCATTCAGTGCAGATTATTCCAGCTTTGGTTTGTGTGCCGGTGAAAAAAATTGCCAAAATAGAAGAAAGTGGGGATTTCACTTGCAATATTTCCTTTTTCATTACAGCTCCAATACCACTGAACCATACTGTGTCCCATATCTACCAGCAGTCTTGCTGATTCCTTTGCACAAGCAGGAATTGCAGACAGAAGCAAATCGCTTCCATATTACAAGCAGACAAGACAGATGCTTTCCATTAAGAAATGTGTTTATTTTGGAGTTTGAAGGTTTTTTGTTTTTGTTTAATTGAAGATTAATTTACTTTAAACCTGTAACATTCACACTAATTCTGAACTTTTTAAATCATGTTTAATTTGAATCTATTATATATAGTTAATTAGATTTTGGTTTGAGTTCTTGAAGAACAAACTTATGGTTATTGGTGATGTCACTTGTACCAAGAGGATATGCTTTTCTTGTGAAATTCCATAATAACTCATTGAGATTCTTTTCCTATTTCTGAATGATAAAGTAAATAATTCAGATAATTTCTTTATATAAACGACTGGGTTGACATTGCTGAGTACTGGGAATAAGATTTTGGTTTAACTCTGGAATTATTGCCTATGCAATGTATCATAACTAAAATGGACACCGTTGATAAATATTACTTAACTGCATTAAGTACAGTGGAATCTCTTTCATCTCCACTAATAATGGAGAGTGAATTCCTTAATCTGCACTATATGTGTGCAAGGGAGGCCTGATGGACTGGTGAAGTTCAAAGACTAGTGAGTTCTGAGGGTGGGGACAAAGCATAAGCTCCAGCCACCAGTAAGGGCCTTAGCCCTATTTCAGAGCATAACTGAGTGCCAGGAGCAGGGCCTGGCACCTGGCGGTGAAGTAGCCAGCAGGGTGCATGGCATCACTCGCAATGACCATATCCCTGGCACAGCAGCAGAATTTCATTGTTCTGTATTTCAGTAAACTGCAAACCCAAGGACGAGTCTTCTTGGTGATTTGTGAAGGTGCAGTTTACCAAAACACAGTTTGGTGAGGGTCTCTCTGCAAGTTAAATGAATGACACTAAAAATTAAGTCCAAAGCTATTTTTATTCTCTTGAGCTGTCTCCCATCCACTCCTGCCCTTGTTTTTGTGGACCATAACTATGCAATTAGATTTGATGCAATTTCACACTGCATTTTTTTCCATGAAACAGTGTTATTTGGGTCTGTCAGGGTATGTCTACACGGTCTATTTAAGCCCATGCTTGAGCCCAGGCTCAAGGCTAACCCCTCTTATGTCCGTACTGCAATTGTGCTAGCCTAGGGTTTGGATCCAAGGTCCCAGGACCCTGCAGGTCTGAAGGGTCCGAGTTCCAGTTAAGCCCAGGACCCAGGGTCTGAACCCTATTGCTTTGCAGTGTAGCCAGAGCCCCGCTTGATTCAGGTCCCAGGAATCAACCATAAGTATCCCACAATTCCCTGGGACAACTTCCTAATTCCTCTCTATTCCAAGAATCTCTAATTGACTCAGCTGAAAATGGAAGCAACCCTTCTTGACTTACAGCAGCACCTCAGTGAGTCAGCATTAGCCCTTCCATTGTCTTCTGATCATTGAGCTGCAACCACACCATAAGAGTGCGACTCACCAAAATCATGCCCCTTTTCTGAGGTGTTTGACTGGGTGCTAGGCACTGTGCCTTCCATAGAGCCAACCGTGGTACAGTGTCCTGCTGACTCCACAATCCATCATGGGGAGTGATGGGAGTCAATAGAAGGCACCAAGTGAGGACCATGAAATCACTCTGTTGCTAAAACAAGTCCCAGAGCAGGTTTTGGAACAGGAGCAGCAGCAGCAAATTCTGGGTGCATACTCAGAGGAGCTGTTTGTTTCCCTCCCCCTCCCATGAGGAACAGCCCACTGCTGAGCCTGCAACAGACATAAATGGGACAGAAACTGCCCCTGAGTCTGGTAAGTTTCTGGCTCCATTTCTATTTTTGTTAATACAGTAATGGAAGGGATTTCTGCTCTATGATCCAATGCAATAGTTATGAGAAGCCCTGGCCAATGTGTATCTGCTAATGGCAGATAATATCAGCGCCTTGGAATCCCCCTTTCCTTTCTCCCCAGGCGGAGTTCAAAATGGTGACTGGGAAATGCAAACAGTAAAGAATACTGTAAAGTATATCTTTACTGGAAAGGCACAGATTTTTGCTAGCACAATTCCTGTTTCTTAAAAAATAATAACCTTACATTGCTATGCCTTTAAGTTTGCTGCTTGGTAACTACTCAATGGTCTATGGAGCTGCCTGGAAACAGTGAAGTGTGTGTGTGTGTGTGTGTGTGTGTTCCATTCACAAATCTAGCCCATTTTAATTAGAGGTAGTCCGGGCAGTCCATAGGTGAAAAAATCATTTGTCCCAAGTATGACTGAGGTTTGAATTTTTGTCCAGAAATGTGCCAGGGGCGTGAAGGAGGAAAGCTGTGGAGTTCTGTGCATTTGCATGCAGACATAACAGGGTAAGCCATGTGGAAGCTAGTGCATCATCCTGTTGATTCCTTCATGGATTCTGACCCAATCCTGGGTACTGATAGCTGCAAACGTTTCATGAAGCAGGAGCTCTGAATACTCAATTCCATTGAAGAAAGGACTTACTTTCCAGGGCCACCTCAGTAACTGGCCACTCAGAGATGTGCTGTTCAGTCACTATACATTTGAATACTTCGGCTGCATATACTGCTGGTTTCCCACTGGCTGCTTGGAAGAACATCTTGCTTTGCCAGTCAGGCACCATAAGAACTGTTATGTCCTCCAAAACGTGAAAGGCCTGAAATGATAGAAAAAGCTTTTGTAGCAAGGCCACTAACCCCTGCTTCCCCAACCAAGTAGTTCTACAATTTTTATAAAACAAACACAGCTTTGAATTTTTAACTTATCATTGTCTCTACACTTCTTTAACTGTGTTTAACTAGGCTGTGTCCTGGGAGACTGTGTGGCCTAAAGCATCCCTCTCACAATATACTGAAGTTCAGTTTGGAAATGTAAGTTTTTATCTCCTTGAAATTCCACAATGATTTTTTGTGTCCTCCTGCACTGGGCTATTTGAGACAATAACCCTCTGTGTCTTGTCTTGTTCCAGACCCCTCCCCTCAACTGGCTCCAGCACTTCCACAGCTTTTCTACATTTCAGCAGAAGCCTGGCCTAGCATACCTTCATGGACTGTTCCAAGGGGAAGAGTTCCCATGATGAACTTCTGGTTGAAATTCTGGAGAGGGCCAAAAAGCAGGTCCAGTACCAGAAACAAGGACTTACGCCTAGAGAAAAGTCATGCAGAGAGGCAGGAGGGGAGGCTCACTGCATGGCATGAAGACAAGGTATCAACACAGGTGCAGGCACTTGCTGTGCAGTTCCTGGAACAAGAACAGTGGCTAAGGGAGCTTGGCAGAGAGAAGCTGTGAGAGTACCAGCTCCTGCTGCCTCTCCCACTCCATGGCATGATTCCCCTGTGACTTACCTTCAGTCCAGAAATGGCTTTAAAAACTCCATGGCTGGCTGCCCCATGCAACAGACCTGTAGCAGTCTGGGGTAGCCAGCTTCCAGATGGTGATAGCAACCTGTTTCTGGACTGGCAAGGGCACCCTCATGCGTGTGTCTTTATGCTGGAGAGTCTTTAAGCTGCTCACAAGGGTCCAGAAATGTAGCAGTCTTTATACAAAAGTTCTGGACACTCTGCTAGTCATTGCAGGTCTGCATGACAATGGGATCCCACCAGTCTCTGCTTGTAGCACTGTACTAGATGCACTGGTCTACATAGGGGACATTAGTGGCTCAACCGAGTGTAACGAGAAGCATCACGCAGTGCAAGTCTACCATGCCTGAGTGATACTCCTCCTCTGCTGCCTCCTACATCCTGCTCCATCCAAAGCTCTGTCAGGTGCCTTTGGTGAGTCATAAACCACTGCCAAAATGTCCATGAGCACCTCAGGGAAGCCCTTTCCATTTTCTGACACAGGAGTGAAAGCGCAAGCAAGAGAACTTTTTGAAAAGGAGTCTCCTCCATGTTGCTTGGCAGGATGTGCTGGCGGGCTGTTCAAACTTCATGTGATGTGCAGGGTGGGCAATAAAGTTTTCCCACAGTGCACCATGGTCAAAGGGCTAGAAAAGCCACATTTCAGGAAGAAGCTAGGGAGTCTGGGATATGGCTGGTTTGACTCAGGTCTACATGCTGCAGTGTGGATGCCAGAGCCCCAGGTTTGAGCCCTGATTAGAAAATTCTTAACATACTGTTAAGAATCATTGTAGACACTCAAGCCCTGGGTTCTTTAATACAGGTCAGCTGACTCAAGTCCCAGTAGCCCAGTAGTCACCAGCCTGAAGATTGTGATTGACAGGTAGATCCTGAAGCCTCAGACAGTTGATTACGATCTCTGGCCGCTAACAGTCCAGCGGCGCAGTGGGGTTAAGGCAGGCTCCCTACCTGCCTTGGCCCCGCACCGCTCCCAGAGCCAGAATCAGCCAGCATGTCCCTGCAGTGGTGTGGCTCCAGGGAGGAGGAAGGGGGTCTTCACGTGCTGCTCCTGTCTGCAGGCACCGACCCCGGAGCTTCCATTGGCCAGGAATTGGGAACTGCGGCCAATGGGAGTTGCAGGGGTGGTGTCTGCAGAAAGGGGCAGCATGCGGACCAACGTGCCCCCGCCCAGGGCTGCAGAGACATGCCAGTCACTTCCTGGAGTGGGGCCAGGGCAGGCAGGGTGCCTCCCTTATCCCCACTGCACCGTCGCCCTGGAGCCACCCTAGGTAAGTGTGACCCGGTAGGAGCCTGCACCCCAACCCCCCGCCCCAGTCCTGAGCTCCGCACAGAGCCAGCACCCCATACCACCTCCTGCACCCCAACCCCCTGCCCCAGCCCTGAGCTCCGCACAGAGCCAGCACCCCATACCACCTCCTGCACCCCAACCCCCCGCCCCAGTCCTGAGCTCCGCACAGAGCCAGCACCTCAACACTCTGCCCCAGTCCAGAGTCCCCTCCTGCACCCAAACTCCCCTCCCCAGAGCTTGCACCACTCACCGCCTCCTGCACCGCAACCCCCTGCCCCAGGCTCAGCCCAGAGCCCCTCCCATACTCCAAATCCCTCAACCCCAGCCCAGAGCTCATACCCCCCGCTCCCGCACTCCAACCCCCTGCCCCAGCCTGGTGAAAGTGAGTGACGGTGGGGGAGAGCAAGCGACAGAGGGGGGATGGTGTGAGTGGGGCAGGGCCTCAGGGAAGGGGCAGGATAGAACCTGGGTTGCACTTAAATTCAAAAAGTGATCTTGTGTGTAAAAAGGCTGGAGACCACGGCACTAACCCCTAGTCCCATTAACTACGTTGCAGTTTAGACATACCTTTGGAGTACAGATACTACTCTGTCTCTATTCCCAGAGAGGAGCTGGGGCAAAGGCTCCTCCCCTCTGCATAATGGCTAGCAGACCCGGCTAGCAGTGCAGTTGTTAGTCAGCTGCAACACAAAGTAGTGTAGCAGTGGGAATGTTGCTGTGTGTGCCTGCTCTCTTCGTGCTTCTCCAGACCTAGTGCATCTCACCTCTTACCATGGGCTGTGCTAAAGGATACAATCTAGTTCTGTGCTTATTTATTTTGTTCCGTTTTGTCAAAAGATTTATTATATGGTGTGAAGTGTACCTGATTAAGCCATTGTGAGACAAACCCCCACAGCTAGGTCAAACATTACACAGTGTAGGCCAGATCTAATCTGAGCAGGTTTAACTCAGCAGTTAAACTCAACTGAGTCATACCCGTTTACTTCAGCAGTGAATTTGCCCCTGCGTGTATGCAGCTATGTGTCTTAAATATGTTGGCTGAAGTGATGAAGTACTACTCCAGTCTATGGCATAGCTACTGAGTTAGGTGATTTATGAGAATTTTCACTATAATTGCTCTTTTCTATGCCTGTCTGGAATATACATCCTCACAACCTTTATTATTTTGCATCTGCACATAACTGTAAGAAGCATGTAAGTCAATCCACAGCTAAAGAACGTCATTTACAGCAAGTGCATCTCCCACTTTAACAACACTTTGTTTGCTACAGTTCAGAAAAGCCATGATATTTCATGTACGGTTACATGCTTTTCTTATGAAAAGAAACATACAATATAATAAATCATCTATTAACCATATTAGATCATTGCACACCTCTTATAATCACATCAACTACTTATGAAATAAATAAATTGAGACAGTATTGCAAAGGTAGGGCAGTTTAAAAATGGTGTATAAATTGTACACACGGCTGCCTGTGTTAATGACATTTCATTTAGAAATACATGTTATTTCATTTGGGAAAACACTCTTTATTATAAAGTCAGAAATATCATGACAAATTGGAAAGACACATTAAATTATCATTTAATGAGTAGTTTAATAAAATCAGCTTAGTCATAAGTATGAAAAAGTAATAGCAGGAAAAAAGAGAACTGTAATCCTATTTACTTCTAGTTGAAAACCACTCTCAAATTTCACTATAATATCAGAAAAATATAATACAACAGAGGCCTATCTTCAGTACAACCTATTCTGGCTATAAAACATGGAGATGAAAAGCAGATATTAGAGCTCGGTGAAATACTTGTCATAAAAAGTTTTTGTGCAGAAACCTTGTTTTTGAGGTTATGCTTTTTTGTTGTGAAACAGATGTAAATCTTTAAAAATGCGAGATTTTTCAGTGAAATGTGTTTGGTCTTGGAGGGTCAGCTGCAAAGCTCATTGAAGTTAATGGGAGGCTTTATACTGGGCTTTCAAAAGGTTTTAGATCAGTTCCAGAGTGGCTACAAAAAGCTCTAAACAATCTCATTTAGCATGAATTTTAACAAGTCTTCTTTTACATTCAAGCTTGTTTGGTTGTTTGTTACAGGTTCCATGAGTTTTGGTTGCCTGATATGCTGAGAGTGCTCCATGCAGCAGAAGTGATCCTGACTCATTTTCTTAGAGTGAATGGCAGTGCTGCGCTCTATAGCAGGGTGAGGTGCAGGCTGCTTATTGCTCTCCTCCTCCTAGCCACCCTACAATGCCTGAAACCCTAGAGAATGTTATAGTATCTGTGGCTTCTTCTGGAAACCCCACAGACACCATATGTTCATCCACCAAAGCAGATAGAGAAAGGTAGCACTAGCAGTCCTAACTCCCAAGAAGGTAGCACCAGGAAGGTAGCACCAGCAATCAGAAGAGGGATTGTGTGGGGACAGGGAGACATGTGACCTGGTGGGCTCCATCATAGGTTTCAAGCAATGGCTTCAATAAACTAGTAGGGAGCTCAAAAAGGTGTAGGAGAAAGCTAAGTTGAATGTCGTGGTGTCAATTCCCCACATCACCCTATACCCAGGACACTGTTCTTAGCTATTCTTTCTGGTCACAGTCCTGACAAGTTTGGTTATTTCAGATACAGTAAATATCCAAACTTTGAACCTTTTCAGATTTCCCCATTGTCACAGTTTCAGTGTAACTGCACCTATAGTCCCAGTCCGTGGTAACTCGAGGGCATCCACTTAACATTTCTGATTCCCAGCTGCCACGTCTCTTGGACAGACACCCATGTTTTACTGCCTCCTGACTGGGGATTTTAAAACTGCACAGCTCCCTAATTTACACTGTGCTATCCTCAGCAAACCTGTCTGCCTTAAGGCCAATCCCTGTATTTTGATTTCTCTCCAAGACCTATGAACAGTATATTGCCAGCAGTTAGAAGTTACCACACAGCTCTTCTTAAGCAAGCACCTTTGTTCTTCAAGTAAAAACATTACAGAGGGGAAAAAACAATATGCATATTTAAACACACACTGATCAGATCAGGAGTCACCCATCAGTCTTACAGGGCCCTAGAAGACCAAGATCTTTCCCTCCCTTCTGCAAGGGTTAGGGGACCCCTTGGACAGATGGTCCTATTCACCTCATAGATTCTAAGGCCAGCAGGGACCGCTATGATCATTTAGTCTGACCTCCTGTGTATCACAGGTCATGGAACTTCCCCAAATTAATTCATAGAGCCGATCTTTTTAGAAAAACATCCAATCTTGATTTGAAAATTTTCAAAATTGACCTGTGGTAAATTGTTCCAATGATTAATTACTCTCACTTGTATGCCTTATTTCCAATCTCAATTTGTCTAACTTCAACTTCCATCCATTGGATCGTGCTAGATTGAAGAGCCCATTATTAAATATTTGTTCCCCATGTAGGTACTTAGAGTGAAATCAGGTCATCCCTTAACCTTCTCTTTGTTAAGCTGAATAGATTGAGCTCCTAGAGTCAATCACTATAAGGCATGTTTTCTAACTCTTTAATCATTCTCACAACTCTTCTCTGACTCCAACTGATCAACACCTTCTTGAATTGTGGGCACCAGAACTGGACACAGTATTGCAGCAGTTCCACCAATGCCAAATACAGAGGTAAAATAACTTCTCTTCTCCTACTCAGTATTCCTTTGCTCATGCATCCCAGGATCACATTAGCTCTTTTGGCCACAGTGTCACATTGGGAACTCATGTGCATTTGATTATCCACCATGACACACAAAGTGACTTTTTCAAAGTCACTTCTTCCCAGGATAGAGTCCCCCATTCCATAAGTATGGCCTACATTCTTTGTTCGATGTATACACTTATATTTGGCTGTATTGAAATGCATATTGTTTGCTTGTGCCCATTTTACCAAAAAAGCTAGATGGCTCTGCATCAGTGACCTGTCCTCTTCATTATTTACCATTCCCCCCAATTTTTGTGTCATCTGCAATGATGATTTTATGTTTTCTTTCAGGTAATTGATAAAAATGTTAAATAGCATAGGAGTAAAAACTGATCCCTGCAGGACCTTACTGGAAACAGATCTCTTCATGATATTTTCTCATTAAGATCTAAACCCAGTTTTTTATTTATTTAATGTTTGAAATTTAATTTAATATAATACTAGTTTTCAATCAAAAGTTCATGCAGTAGCAAGTCAAATGCCTTACAGAAGTCTGTGTGTATTACATCAACACTGGTACTGGTATCAACCATATTTGTAATTTCATAAAAAAAAGTTAGACAGGATCTATTTTCCATTACCCCATGTCGATTTTCATTATTTACATTACCCTCCTTTAATTCTTTATTAATTAAGTCTCATATCACCATCCTTTCCATTATATTGCCCAGAACCAATGTCAGGCTGACAGGCCTACCTGGCCATTCTGTTTACCATTTTTAGAAAATTGGCACATTAGTTTTCTTTTAAGCTTCTGAAACTTCCCTAGTGCAGTGCTTCTCAAAGCCGGTTCACTGCTTTGTTCAGGGAAAGCTGGGTGGTTCGGGCCGGTTTATTTGCCTGCTGTGTCCGCAGGTTCGGCCGATCGTGACTCCCACTGGCCACGGTTCACTGCTCCAGGCCAATGGAGGCTGCGGGAAGCGGCAGCCAGCACATCTCTCCTCCTGCGCTGCTCCCACAGCCCCCATTGTCCTGAAGTGGCAAACCACGGCCAGTGGGAGCCACAATTGGCTGAACCTGCAGATATGGCAGGTAAACAAACTGGCCTGGACCACAAGGGGCTTTCCCTGAACAAGCGGCGGACCGGCTTTGAGAAGCGCTGGCCTAGAGCACCAAAACTTATTGAAAAGCGACATTAATGATCCAGAAAGCTTCTCCACCAGATCTTTTAAAAATCTTGGATGCAAGTTATCTAGACCTGCTATGTTAAAAATGTATACATTTAATAATTTATATTTAACATCCTCCAGAGGTACTAGCGAAAGGCAAAGAATATTATTACGATGAGACTATATCATCTCTTCTTTCCCCAAATACAGAATACAAATATTTACTGATCACTTGTGCCTTGTCTGCATTATTATTGATGATACTACAATTTCCATCTAGTATCATTGTCAGGATTCTTTTTGTTCCTAAAACTCCTTCTTACTGTTCTTAACTCTGCTGGAAATAGATTTCTCCTGAGTCCTTGGCTTCCTTTATCAATTTTCTACAATTCTGAACTTCTGATTTATATTCATTACTATCAAATTCCCCTTTCTTCCATTTGTTATATTTTTATCATTTTTACAGCTGCCTTCACTTCCCCTCTAAACTAGGTTTTAATTCATTTAACATTACTTAATGTCAATTAATTTAATTAAAGTTAAGGGCTGTATAAAGATAATGATCAATTATTCTCCAGGCCCACTGAAGGTAGGTCAAGAAGCAATGGACTTAATCTGCAGCAAGGGAGATTTAGGTCAGATACTAGGGAAAACTTTCTAGCTATAAGGATAGTTAAGCACTACCCAAGGGTCGTGGAATCCCCATCATTTGGGTTTTTTCAGAACAGGTTAGACAGATACCTGTTAGGGATGATCAAGGTATATATGGCCTTGCCTCTGCTCAGTGGGCTGAAACAGATGACCTTTGGAGGTCCCTTCTAGTCCTTCATATCTATTATTCTAATTCTCCATTTGATCATACCTGCTTAATGTCCTTGGGTCCCAAAGCATGTTATGAACACATAAAACATTTTTTTTAAATTATGGAAATTCCCAGATACAATAGTTCACTATGCTGAAAGTAAGGATGAGAAAACATATCAGTGATTTAAGATTTAAAATCTAACCTTATCAGATCATTGTAGTTATTTGTGTTCAGCTCCATAAATGTATTGTTACTTACTACTACTACTTACTAAGGTTGGTCATTTAAACTTTTCAAGGAAGACTGGTTAACAACAACAACAAAAAATTAAAAATAAAAAATAAAAAAAAATCTATGACTTAAAGACCCTGAATTCATATCAGATTTAGAGGTTATTCTACATTAATTTTCGTGATCTGCCTAGGAAGTTAAGGAAAAAATCCAAGAGGATCCTATTTTCTGTTTTATACTTAGACAAAACTCCCATTGATTTCTTCCAGAATCCTGCTCAGGAAGAAGCTGAAAGATCAGACCCATGTTTGATAATAACTTAACATGCTGCAAATGATATTAACAGGTCCAGTACTCATTTGTTAATTATATACTGTACATTATTATTTTTACAGTGCTGAGACAAGTTATATCCTAAGTTACCATGGGATATATTATAGAATATCAGGCTTTGCCAACAAAGCAACTTTTTTTTTGTAATGATCTCACTCTGTTTCCTAGAAGACATTTGTCTACCTCATAAAACCACCATACAATTTAGTACAGTTGGCAGCTTCTCTTCAGCAAATGAAAAGGATTGAAATAGCAGGTCAGGACTAGTTTATATAGGAATGGCTGAGTGGGAACATTAGTAATTATTATTGACTTGTCTCACTAAAATCCATATTTTTACAAGTATTAACTTATGGGTATTTTCTGTTGATGTGATAATATATCATGGGCTAAATACACAGTGAATCCAAATGCTGAGGAGTAGGTTCTCCAAGGATATAGTTTTTACTCTTATAAAAATACCACAATAATCTTATGGTTGTAGACAACTGGAGGTGTTAACCTCCCCTGAAAATTTAGGGATTACGTTAATAATAATGTGATTTGATTTTAGCCTTTTATTTTTGTATTCACTCAGTCACTACTCACTTTGTATGAGAGGCATATGTTGGCAGAATTAAAAAAAACTACAATACTCTCTGACATACTGAAACATTTAGCTGGTCTCTTGGTTTCATATCGCCACTGTGTTTTCCGTTCATCCACCTAGAATATGGCAGAATGAACAGCCTACACCTGATCTGTTGTTTATACTGGAAAACAGTTGCTTTTATGTTTTGCTTATGTAACCCCCTGGGTTCCTCTCTTTCCCAGAGACTCTGACAGGGAAAAGACTACAAATAAGATAGCAGCTGGGAGGCTCTTTCACTCCTAGGCATGATGGGACTGGGGTCAGAGGCTACAAAAGGAAAGCTAAATAATTGTGGACTCCATTATGTCTGACATTCCCACTTTCTTTTTAAAAAGAACATATGGAACTTATGCAAGGGTTGGGGGAAGGAAGAAGACAAGAGCCAATCGGGAGGCTCTGGGAGTCAGCTCCAGAGGAGTGGCAGCTAACTTGACCTATGCCAGTTTTTCTTAGAAGGAGAGAATCAGAAGGCCTCATGCACAGAGAAAGTGGATCACTACCCTTCTTTAAAGAAGTAGGAAAAAAAGACAGCCTGACTGCAGAAAGTGTGGTAGAAGCACAGACAGGTGTGCCTCACCGAGGCACACAGAATTCCCCTTCACGCAAAGAGGACACCTTACTTGCTAAGCCATTTCCCAGCTAGGGAAGAGAGGAGCCAGAACCTGCTGCAGGAGACTTTCAACTAAGTCCTGGCTTCCAAGAGCCAAGTGATACCCTCAGGGCCTTCAGTTAGCTGAGACCATTAGAGGACTGTCCCTCTCATGGGCCCAAGAGAACAAACTGCGAGTTATCACAGACTATTTCTGCTACAATAATTAGATCGTGTAAATACAATATTCAACAGCTATTGTAACATCAACTCATTTCTGTGCTCTGACTGGCTATTATAAATCTTTTCACTGTGAACTGATGTCCTTAAAGCTCTTCATCCATATGCCCACTGCAAATATAAACACTTCATTGTCAGACCCCATCTGATGTCGTTTTTCTCAGTTTCTCCCCCTCTTTTCCTAATGAAGGCTTAGTCCCCAGTCCCCCCAAACTATGTCCTTGTTCATTTTGATTACATTTAATGTCTGGGTGAGTGTTACCTCAGGGAGGGATGACCAATATTTAAGGTAACCCTATTCTGTTGTCGGCAAGTGACTGGGGAATTCTGCAGCTAGTAGCCAATCAGAGCTCAGGATTTGCATGATGATTAATGAGAAATAACAAATTGATTATTGAGAAATAACCATAATGAGAATAAGCCAGTATGTAAATGTCTGTGCTCTGGCTGTCTCAACCAGTCACAATAGACTAACAATAAGGGTCCTCATCCAACTGGAGAACATAAATATGAATACTATTGAGTATTGTTATTGAGAAATAGTAATCATTAGACAGATCCTTTCATTCTGATTTGCTGACAGCTATTATTAACCAGTCAGACTACAGGGTTTTGCATATCTGAAAAAATCATATAAAAATAAGTTATGAATCAGTAACTGCACAGTATTCCTGCACTCTTATTGGCTGAGAAAATTCCTTTTAGTATGTTCCTGTATGTTTTGTTTCCCAATGTCTAGGTGGTGCATAGTGGGAGTAAACTGTTTTTATCGTTTTATCATTCAGATACAATGTATCTAGAAACTGTTAGACACAAATCAATAATTTTGAATTAGTGCATGATGTTTAGAGAAAATGTTATTGCTGTTTTTTATGATATAGCTGTTCCGCACTTCTTTCACAGCAAGAATCTAATACTATAATGTGTGTTCTTCAGAACACATTAAAATGACATTACGCAATCAGGATGCCAATTATAGTATGACTAAAGACTGGCTATCAAGCTACAAAAAGTCAGTAATTGTGCTGATATAAACATAATGTTTATATGTCTTGAGTAGAAAAGAATGAATCCCATTTTATTACTTACATACGGTTATTGACAAAACACTTAGGGATACATTTTCAAAGTGTTGTATGGGTTTTTCACTGCATGATTCTCATTTAAGTCAATAAGAGTCACATAGTTAAAACCCCATGTAACATTCTGCAAAATTACCACAGAGTGGCTTTTTATTGCTTAGACACACAAATCATTTTATTCTTCAGTAGATCATCTATGTGGCAGACTAGTTGCATTGGCTGTCAGTATTCTTATCAAAAGCATCTACTGGGTTCCATACATGGCTGACAGAGGTTCTATTTATATGCAGATTTCAAATAATAATGAAATAATAATTTGCACTTCTATTGCTCATTTCATCAGGGTATCTCACAGTGTGTTAGAGCCGTTAGTTAATTACACTTCACATCAATCCTTCAGGTAGGTAAGTGTTAATGGGTAAATTGAGGTGCAGGCAATTTAGGTGAGTTGCCTCAGGGGACACAGTGAGCCAGTGAGGGGCAGTCTGTATGTCTCAGAGCCTGGGTCAACAGACTTGGGCTTATGCTATGGTGATAAAAATAGCCATGTAGACATTGCAGCTCAGGCTGGGACTTGGGCTCTAAACCCTAAGGAGGTGGGTGAGCTTCAGAACCGGAGCTCCAGCCCAAGCCACAATGTCTACACAGCTATTTATAGTGCCATACCTTGAGCCAGAGTCTACTGACCCAGGCTCTGGTACTTGCTGCCCCTCGCTGTGCAGGTGTAGCCTGTAAGAGCCAGAAGCTAAGATATTAGTAACTTGCTCTAACTATTAAACAATACCCCCTACCCATAAGGAAATAATATTCAGAAACATGTAATGCATAAGCAATGCGAGAATTAATTGGAAATGGCAGCAGAGTGATCTCTCTGTAGTCTATTGAGGTCTGATATTGCTTCTTTTGCCTGATTAATTAATTAGTTTAAAAGGGCAGGTGGGAAACAAAAATATTCTGTTTGCCAGGTTACATCTCTGCTGAATAGATATTTATTATTATTATTATTTTATTATTCAGACAGAATCACAAGTGCTTTATAGACAGTTTGAAGTTTCTCCTTCTATCTATGTAAACACAACCAGGAATGTTTAGCTCACACTACTGCTGGGGACCTTTAGAGCCTGCACTGTGATTTGACTTTGACTGCAATGACTAATGGAGTGCCGAGAAACCCTTACTTTGTGTTCAGCTGGATAAAATGGCAGCCTTTACATGCCAAACAATTGTCCTAAATTGACTCAGAGGCATCACAAGTTGCAATGGCAATAGAATAATGTAACAGGATAGAACTATGCTCATTGCGAATTCTCTATTAGATATGTTTAAAGATACTTACCATTTAACAAATCTTGTTTAAATATAAAAATGTTTAATAAAAGCATTTTGTTAAATTAGAGAAATAAAGGCCACGGTTTTCAAATATGGTTGACTATAAAAAGTTTTGGGGATCACCTTGACCAATAAGGGTTCTGTCACCTCCTGCTTTGTAACTGTGGGTGTCTTAATGCTATGCTGCTGTGGTTCAATGCTGTGTCAGCAGCATAAGGTTCCACCCTGGCATCTACCTGGTAACCTACTTCTTGAAGGATGACCTCACCTATCTCTTCTGGTCCCAAGTCCCCCCCAAACCCATCTCCTCACGTTCTCAATGACCCAACATTCAGAGTTTTTCCCTCTGGTTCGTTACCTCTGAGGCATGAAACCTGATCCCAATTATTGGTTTACTTTGGCACACACACTCCTCACAGTTTGCACAACAGAGACCTGCTTGAGGTAAAAATAAACAAAAAGTTTAATTAATAGCAAAATCATCGCTTCAGAGATGAAATAGTAAAGAAAAGCAAACACATACTAGTTAACACAGAAAATAAACATAAAGATGCAATCTCAGGCATGGGTGGTGTGTGAACCACTGACTGGTGGAGGTAGCCGCTAGCCCCGCCCCTTCTGCCTGAGGCCCCACCACTTCTGTGCCCCCCTACTGGAGTCCAGAGCTCCCCACTGTGGCCACTGGCTGACCTCCCGGGGACTGCTGCCAGGGCTGCAGACCGCGGCTGCTCCGGCTGGCCAGGGACCAGTGCCTGGGGCTGCGGATTGCAGCTGCTCCAGCTGGCCTGCTGTGGACCCTGGCTGATCCAGCCACCTGGCCAGGGACCAATGCCCCAGACCGCGGTTGTTCCAGCGGGCTGGCTGGGGACCACTGCCCAGGGCTGCGGACTGCGGCTGCTCTGGCTGTCCAGCTGGGGATTGCTGCCTGGGGCCGCAGACCCCGGCTGCTCCAGCCAGCTGGCCAGGGACCACTGCCCCAGACCACGGTTGTTCCAGCCGTCTGGCTGCGGACCACTGCCCAGGGCCGCAGACTGTGACTGCTCTGGCTGTCCAGCTGGGGACTGCTGCACGGGGCTGCGGACCCCGGATGCTCCAGCCAGCTGGCTGGGGACCACTGACTGGGAGTGCGAGGTGGGTGGAGCAAGGGAAGCCCCTGCGCTCCAACCCCACTTCCCAGCAGAAGTGTTGGGGGGGGCAGTGATGAGGACTGCAGGTGGAAGAGGTAGGGAGGGGCCCCCATCTGCTCTGGCCCAGGGCCCCACAAACCCCTAATCTGCCTTCGTTTACAGCCAGTCTACAAGCATGCCAATCACACTGAATGTCTGTGTGCTATCCAGCCCTGGTTTGGCAGCTCTGACTCCAGCATGATGTCTAAAGTCCCACTTTGGCTTCCCCATCATTGGTTACAACTAATAAGGTGAGCCAAACACCCTCTGAGTCCCAATTTTTCCCAACACTATGTGTCCTGAAGTGACTGGGCCTCTCCTGGACCGCTCAGAACAATAATAATGTTAATTGTTCCTTTAAAGAAACAAAAACATGATTCAGCGTATTAACTGGGGTAAATACACCCCTCCCTTCAAATATAGCACTGAGTTGGTTGATAGTAAAAATAAAACAAATTTATTGACAATAAGACATAATGTAAGTGATGAAAGTCCATGGGTCTATGATGCCAAATAAAAGGAATAAAGTTAGAAAGGGTTGCAAACCAATACAACTGAAGACACACATATAAAAGTCTAGCACTTAATCTAGTAAGGTACGAGCTTTGTTCAAGATTGTTTCTTTTACTGATCATTCTTCTTCCCAGCCATGGCTGACTTTGCTTCAGTCAGGACCTTCCACAGAAGTACAAAATGCTGGTTTTCCTTGTCTCCCTAGGTCCTTGCCTAAGTAGTTTTCTCACCTATATTCAGTTTCCAGAGAGTTCAACCTTCCCTCTCCTCTCTCTCCCCCCGCACCGCCGCCCCTTGGTTAAAGAACCCATCTTTTTCAGTTTGCAAGAGCTGGGGACCTTTGTATCTGTGTTGTCATTGATGCCAAAGATGGCTTCTGTCCATGCTGCTATCTTCCAAAGTTCAATTACCTCGTTTCAAGGGCTTTCCATCTGCTCTTCCCATCTTGTGGTCTTCCAAGTCCCCCTGCTGATTTCTATGCAAATGGAGCTTTCACTGTTTCCGGTCACACCTTGCTGACTTTACACAGGACAGAGGTAAATAGCTGTGACATTCCCTCCTGTCTGGGAGAGATCTGTTTGTCCCTTTGTTTGGACACAAACTGTAAAGCCCAATATCAATGAGTATCCCTAAGTCCTTATGTGGTGTTAATACATACATTTGATGATGCTATTAATCACCAGAGTGTCATAGGTTTTCATAAAACCTCTCACTAAATAAACTTTTATAATACAGCAATATTGTATACAATCAGTTGAGTCAATTGCTTATCATTTGAAGTTCAGAGCCCCGTCTTTATAGCCCAGATAGTTTCTCTTCCCTGCTGGAAGTTGTCTGTTCCACCACCCCATTTGTTAGCTTGATAGCTTTATTTACCTAGTATCTAAATAGACCTTTGTTATCTCTGCCTGATGACAGGGGTGGTCTGAGAAACAAATACACATTCCTTTGTCTACCCCCCGCCCCAGCATGACATTTTAGTCATCGTTCCAGCATAGATCCATAACTCTTAATACACACTGTGTACACACATCACACACAAATATTAACGGTCAGTGAGTTATTAGTGTTCCAATTACATCTTTTAGATACAGCTTATAGCCATAGTGAGATGGGGTACACTGAATGGTCAGGGCAGCTGAAACATTACCTGATACCAGTGAGCCCCTGGCCTCTGGCACTGCGATGCTCTTAGTTTGTATTTAGGCCTCTATATGAGTGGCTTGAAAGTTTGAAAATGTTGGCCATAATGTAAAAAAATATAATGTATATCATGTGGAGTTTTCAAGTTTGAATATTTACTTTTTATATTTGTTTGTGTGATATAACCTACTTTATTTAGCATGTATATTTCCCTGTCATCTTTATTATCATATCACGTCCACCTCTATGTTGAGGTGATCTTCTAATAGAGGTGAAGCTGAATTGTACTCAACACGTTTGCCGTGCTTTGTGTGGTCACTTTAGCCAGCTGGTTGGTGGTTTAACTTTGATTCAGCAAGGCACTGAGACCCCAGTTCAGGAAAGCATGGCTATCCAGGACATCACTGATGTCAGTGGGCCTCGAGAAAATTAAGCACATTGTACTTAAGTTCTGTCTCAATAGGGATGAATCTAAACACATGGTTAAGTCCAACCCTATTCAGCAAAGTCCTGATCCAAAGCCCAGCGAAGTCAATGGAAAAATTCCCATTGATTTCTCTGGGCTTTGGATGATGCTCCAAAGCACTTAAGGCCAGATTTGTAAAGGTATTTAGGTGTCTAACTCCCATTAAATTCAAAGAGGGGAAGGCACCTAGATACCTTTACAAATCTGGCCTTTAAGCATGTGCTTAAGTCCTTGGCTGAATGGGGGGCCTTAATAAAGTTATCTCGAACTGATTTTATTGTACTGTCTACTGAAATACTTTTTTCCTTATTTCACTTTTTCTAAAGATTGTCATACACTAAGGCAAGAATTGTTTTTTTGCTAGTAGATTGTACCCTTGTGCCTTCATCACTTATGTTTCTATCCATAGTGAGTGCATTATCCATTGTTAAATGATTGATAAAAATTGTTAAATAAGGCAAACACTATACATGCTGGAGTGTAATGAGGCCTATCAAGCAGGAGGAATACTCCTCATCATGATATTAAAATTAAATGTAGCATTTTTTAAATTCTTGACATAAATAAAGAAGTTATTTATCTGGATCAGTGCTTTTTCTATAAGCCCAATGTTCTGTATAAGTCACTTTTATAGCATATATTTTATTTTGTAGCAATACAGCCAGTTTTTCCCCCTTAAGTATGTTCTGAACTTGCTATCATTAATCCAAACATTGTCCAGAATTTTTAAGGCTTTTTCTACTTAGGAATGTGCCAGCCATTTACGGTATCCCAATTATGATATCCTTTCAGAGTATAAAATGGGGGACAATAACTTGTGCAGTGTGTTGATTTATACAGGATTATTTTTGAAGACATCAGCAAGGTCTAATTTCAAAGGTCTGCATATGTGCTGCATGCAGAGAATATGAGCACATACCCATCATGCACAGCACAACACCCTGATTTTCAGATGTACTCTAGGTAATTGCACAGACAAATGTGTGCTTGTGAAGACAATTAACAGATTTATAGTAATAAATCCATATTTTGTGCTTGTAGTAAGTACTTCCACACTTTTTTACTGTAGTAATACATGCATCAACCTTATAAAATTGGCCCCAAATATATGCTTAATAATTGTACTTGTCACAGTTATGGCAAAGATTTAACAGTGTTCCCTCTAATTTTTCCTGCCCAAGTGCAGAATTAATTTTGTTATGTGAACCAATATGGAGGTGATATGTGTGACACATCACCTCCATATTGGTGCACATAACAAAATTAATGTGGCGGGGTGGGGCCGAGGGATTTGGAGTGTGGGAGGGGCTCAGGGCTGGGGCAGAGGCTTGGGACGCGAGGGGTGAGGGCTTCGGTTGGGGATGTGGGCTCTGGGGTGGGGCCAGGAATGACAGGCTCAGGGCTGGGGCAGAGGGTTGGGGTGCGGGATCTGGGGTGGGGCTGGGGATGAGGGGTTTGGGGTGCAGTGGGGCTCCCAAGGGCTATGGTAGAGAGAGAGGACTTCCCCCCAACTCTCTCTTCCTGCAGCTGGGGGCAGAGGTGCCTCTTCCCTGGCTGTGGCAGGTCTAGGGCCGGGTTGGGGCCAGGGGAGGGGTGCCTGTCCCCCGGCCATGGCAGGTCCAGGGCTGGGCTGGGTTGGGGCCAGGGGAATGGCACCTGTCCCTCGGCTGCAGCAGGTCCAGGGCTGGGCTGGGGAGGGGTGCCTGTCCCCCAGCCATGGAAGATTCAGGGCCAGTTGGGGGAGGGGCGCCGTGGCAGGTCCAGGGCTTGGGAAGAGGCATCTCTCCCCGCTGCAGCCCTGAACGCCTGTGCGGTGCTAAATAGCCAGCTGTGCAGCCACGCAACTTAGTGGGAACTTAGCCTGTGATACTTGTTTTCCTTATTAACACTTTTCATCTTAATATAATTTGTACTGTTTCCTGCTTTTATTAACTAGATTCTCTGTTTCATATAAGATATGCCCTAAGTATTTTATATTTAATTTATTGAAAAACTAATTTTGAGTCCAGATATGACAATATAAATATGCAGCTTCCTTCTTCACTTGCTGAATTTCAGACTGGAGACTACCTGTAATGTATGTGGAGAATTTATTATTAGAAATTTCTTTGAGAATCTGGAACCCTATTCAACCTTGGCTTTCATGACTCTGTGTCCCCTCCTACTTTTTCTCCTTTTATCTGGTCAATCTTTAAGCTTCTTTTTCAGTGGCTCCTCCTCTTTCCCTCCCCCTGTGTGTAACAGTCTCTCAGGGCTTCAGTCTTGGCCTATTCCTGTTCTTCCTCTTAAGCCTTTTATTTCAGTGATCTTATTTCCTCACACAGTTTAAACTACCAACTTTTTACAGCAATAGTTCACAAATCTAGCTGTCCATTCCTGATCTATCTCCTTCTGACCAGCCTTGTACCTCTGCCTATCCCATAAGGCCATCCATAATTGAACTCCTCCCTACTTATCTGCTCTTGGATCTTGCCACATTTCCCTGCCCCCATTCCATTTTGCCAGTGATGCCAACCTCGATCTCGCATCTGTGTCCTTCTCCAACAAGTGTTTGCTCAGTTTTCACATGCTGCTGCTTGTATAATTGTTCTCTCTGAACTAGGCAGTAAAGCCTCTCTGCTGTCCTCCTTAAACCTCTCTCCAAGATTAACTACTGACATGATGCTTATATGAAACTCCCAACTGATAATGGCCAACTACTAGTAGATGGCCAGTAGGGATTTCTGGTATCTGTTTTATTTACGTATTTGTTTGTTTTCTAATTACATAATTTTTAAAAATGATTTGAAACTATCCAATGATGCTCACAACCAGTCTATGTCACCAGGTGTTTCTTTTGCTTTTACTTTTGTGCTCCCTACTCCTTTCCCTCTAACTGTTTGTCAACCCACATATTCAGTCTTGTCTTAAATTTTAGAGTTGGGCAGGCGGTGAAGCCCCTTTAGAGGAGGGACTATATCCATGCAGCAAATCTAATCTATTGATATGGTCCTCATTACCCTGGTATCAGAGTACCTAATAAACATCAACAAGTTTGTTCTTGCATTACACTTGTGTTGTAAGGAATCTTTGCTATATGTCTGTACAGTGCCTTCCACAAAGGGACCCTGATTCTGACTGAGGCCTCTGGATACTCCTGTAATAAAAATAATATACAATAATAATAGCAACAGCATGTGGTACCACAGAATCAAATAGAAAAGTGTAGACACAACGGGTAACATTTTAAAACATGTCTAAGTGTGATTTAGGAGATTAAGTTCCATTTTCAAAAGTCAATTAGGTGCTTAGGCTCCTAAATCCCATTAATTTACAGCCAGATTTTTAAAGGTATATAGGCACCTATTTCTCACTGAAATCAATGGGAGTTAGGCACCTAAATGCTTTTAAAACTCTGCCCTTTGTCACTTAGCCACTTTTGAATGCTACCCAAGAGCTGTTCAGGCCAAAAGAATGCCAGTCAGTGCACTATGGTCAACGGAGCTGATGTCATTAAAATAAACTGGTTAAAAGAGTGAGTTCCTCTTTATGACAATCCACAATGAGAGGACAGTTGGCATTCAAAGGCCCAAAGCCATATACATTGAAGAACAGATGTACATATTGGAATACAGGAAACACATTGCTAAGGTCAGTGGGAGACATGGAGTCATTAGACTGCATATGGAAAATGTAGTTTAGAATTATGTTTAATCACGTATGTCTACAGTTTACAGATTGTGTAGACACACAAAAATCAGCAACTGGAAAACTGCTTCTGTTTCTGAAGAGTGTGGCTTATGTCTAGGGTGACCACTCCAGACAGCAAGTGTGAAAAATCGGGACAGAGGGTTGGGGGGGCCTATGTAAGAAAAAGACCCAAAAATCAGGTCTGTCCCTATAAAATCAGGATATCTGGTCACTCTACTTATGTCACATTCAGCCCTGTATTTAAAAAACAAGATGTGTCTTCAGTTGAGAAAGAAAAACAGGTCTGGCACAGCTCCTGTTTTGAAGCTTCATACGTACCCTTTCCTCAGAAGTTCAAACCTCATCTCTGCATACACATCCATCGCACAGTATATGCAAGTGATCCTACACGTGATCCTACTGTGTTATCAATGTCTTTCATATCTATGGCTCTGTTCAGCTGTATAGTCATAAGGTGTTAGTGTTTTCTGCTGGACTGGATGAAATCATAGGCCAAAAAGCTGCAGTTTATGTTAAAGGGCAGGCAATGTTTCTGTTTTTTTATGGACAGCAATCTTTAGTTCTGCTATTGAGATCCAATGTACTTTTTGTCAAAAGAGTGGGCTGAGGGATAAGAGCCATGCCGTTGGATTAAGCCAGTGGTCCCCCAACTCTGGGGCACACCTCCCTATGGGGGTGTGGAGGAATGTTTTGGGCCCAGGGGGTGTAGTGGGGCCCAGGCCATCCCCCATGGAGGTGGGGAAGGAGCACCATTCAGCCCAGCTCTGGCCCCAGCTGCAGCTCCGCTCTGCCCCCTGCTCCACCTCCAGCCCAACTCTGCCTTTATTTCCTCTCCACTCTCAGGCCAGCTCTGCCTCTAGCCCTAGCTCCTCCCCCATCCAGAGTTCTGCCCCAAACTCTGCCTTCAGCCCAAGCTCCTCTGCTGAGCCAACTGTGCTGTAATGGAGGGGGGCATGGACAGATTCCATTACTGGTAAGGGGGGAGCGCAACAGGAAAAGTTTGGGATTGAGAAATTTATAACTAGGAAACATGGATAAACAATAGCGACTGTTTCAAAGAGGTAGGAAGGACAAGAATATAATACCTAATACCTCTGAGGCAAGAATTCTCATGTAAAAATGTAATTTTCTCTCCTCACAGTAATGTGTGCTATCCAAACAATGTTTGAATCTGTTTTTGTGAATTTAAAGAAATTTCTCAGAGTTATGCAACATTAAAAATGAGTGCATCTTATTGTCGTTACTGGTTTTACAAAACACAAACTTTTGAAAAGAACCATTGAGCTGCCCTTCCATGGAGTCCTTATTTTAGGTAGATTGTGTACACATGATCTAAAGTATCTCTTTATTCTTCTGATATAATTTGTTATATTTATGTAAGTAGGAGTTGGCATTAGGTATGAAGTGCAAATTTGTGTCAGACAGTCTTGATGCTGGAATAAAAGTTAGGTGTTTTTTCTTTGCATGAAAGGTGCCAGATAGACATCACAGGAAATTAAAGTCCTTTCTTGATTCACAGAACAAGTGCCTACTCTGAGGATGAAAATGGTTTAGTTTCTCTGCTAAATCAATCCAGCCAACAAGGGTACCAGTTATGGTGATTTTATGTTCTGATCTAACATCGTTCTTGGAACTTTTAAAAAGGTCTTTAGCTGACTGTTTAAATAATATATGTCTTGGTGTGCACACATGTATCATTTGCACAGGATTTAATAGACCATAAACATAGTAAAATATGTCATTTTTAACGTTTTGAGTCAAATTATCTGACTATAGACCAAGAAACCTTGAAAAGTCCAATATATGTGTGCCCAGAGTATCTCTGCATAGTTTGTTTAAAGTATACCAAAGTTATGATATTTGAAATATTGCAGCCTCAGAATCATATGATTTGTGTAGTGCAGGACATTGGTAGTACCCTAGCAAATGAAGTGGATATGCTATCATTCATATTAAAACTAGGAACGGAGGAGCTGATGATGACTGCAGAAAATGACACTGGCTCTGATCATGGGCCGTGTAAGGACCTCTTTGCCCTGTTCCACCCATGCTGAGACTCCAAAGCTGGTATAGCCTGCTGCAGGAGGGTCAACCCAGCGTAGTGTAATGCTGGCATAATGGCTTCTATGCCCCTGCCCACTCATTGTGGCAAAGGGCATATGGTCAAGGCTTTGCTGTATTCTGGTGACCACAGCTGTTTTATTAGCCACATGGGACCTTTGACAGCTGTTGTAAATTGTATCACTCTTCAGGCTGCTCTAGTTCTTCACAGTGGCCCCATATTTGTGGGCTTACGGCTACTTGTTGCCCTGCTCACCCCAGCTGTGTTGCACAGGGTGGTTCTTGATTGCTGCCAAGGATCAAGGCCAGCATCTTTTGCTCAAGGTCCCATTAAGAAGGCCACCAGTGATGGGCTCACACTGTTTTTATACAGATTTTTATTTAACTCAAGCAGAATTGACTTTGAAATAAAATTCAACAGGTTTCCTAGTTGATTTTGATTTAATGTAGGCCTTTTGTAGAGGGCCCCAGGGTATGCTAGCTCTAGCTATTTGTCTTTATACTGGGTAGTTTATATATTTTAAGAAAATGACAAATGGTAGCTTTAAAAAAAACTCATTAGGGTAATTGATTATTATAGAAAAACCTTGGAAACTTTATGAAAGAGAGCCATATTCTCAGAATGCCTTAGTTTTAAACCAGACTTGTAATTAGAATAATCCATAAACATTTATCACATTAAGAGAAGCTTGGTCAGTAAGTTCAGAAGAAAACTCTGGAGTCACTTTAATGTCCTATGTTAAAATGGCACACAGTAGTGGCTTTCACTTACCATAGAGAGATTTTTATTTTACTCAGTTGAGCAGAGGACCACCCACATTGTTATAAGCCACCTAACTAGAAGTGCTGGACTATAGTCTCTGTGCATTTCTCTGGGAAGGGTGATTGTGGATCTTTTATTAGATTGTCACCAAGTATGAGGGTCAGGCAGTTATTATTTATCGAATGTCTTTCTGGAATTCATTCTAGGGCTTGAATTATCTCCTGTCCTGCTAGCTCCACTGCCTAATCTCTCAGCCTGTCTCCAGCCTTGAGTTCTCAGCCTTCAAGCAGCTCAACTGATGCCATTTTATCTCCTGTACTTCAGTTATGGCTTATCCTGACAGACTCCAACCTTGGGTCTCTGGGCAAACGAGCACCCTTGCCTAACACCAACCTCTTTTCTAATTTCAAGACCCTTTATATTTATTTATTTTAAAAAAACATCACGGCTTGGAGATTTCCATATAAAACCCATGTTAAATTATAGTTAATTTCACTATGTGCAGTTCATTTGCTTACATTAATATAATAAAAACCCCAAACATTAAAACCTATGGAAATTGTAAGCCAATGTTACACAGACAATGCAGACATCAATATACACACTACCATCTGGAACACAAGGGGAACATGGCTGCTGTGCAACCTTTGGGCATTGCGCAGCATACGCTCCCCCAACCAGCATCCAATTTCCTTTGGGGAGGCTATTGCTAGCCTCTAAAAGTACTGCCAGTATTTATCATTAAACTAGAAATGAGCATCAAAGAAACCCAGAATCGCTCCAGCTGCCAACTATGGGAAAGTTCTGATCTGAATCCAAACTTTGTGGCTGGTCCCTATCTCTGTAAAGGGTTGAATGAAAACTTTGTGTCTGAAAAATTGGATCCTGATCTAAATCTGAATTTCATGGCTCAGTTTAATTTCTACTCTAAACAAGGGCTTGCATTTCATTTTCATGGCAGGATTAAATAGAGGCAGAAGCTTGGTTGTCTGGGGGTAAACTATTACCAAACACAAAAAGTTGAACTATTTGCAAAGGGAGTACAAAAAAGATCTCATCCTAATGTTGCATGTCGCTATGAAACTTTTGTTTGCAGAGGCAGAGCGTTACAGAAGAGATACGCACAGTGGTTTGTCATGGAGACTTTACCTTGGTCTCTGTTCTTTTTTCTTAACTTGAAGAATGTTTCAGTGAGCCAATTCTTGTGATTTTTAGCATGAGTCTAATGATGTTTGGTGTTTTTCTTAAAGCTCCAGCTCCAGAGTCATGAATACATGAGAATTTCAGCTTTCATTATAAAAAAAAAATGTCTAGCCCTTTTGGTTCCAGTGAATACATTTGAAAATGCGTCCTGAATGAATGCTAAAGGTTGAGAAAATAAAATAAAATAACTCAAAATTAAGTTTTTAAAGCCAAACTCATGATATTTATTATTTTTGAACGTATGGGGGTTGGCATAACTGCTGTTTCTCTTTCTCTGAACTCATTTTATTGACATCCTCATCATCACCAGAATTATTTGTTTTCCATACACAAACTATAAACTTTCAGTATGAACAAAAACAACAAGGAGTCCAGTGGCACCTTAAAGACTAATAGATTTATTAGGGCATAAGCTTTTGTGGGTAAAAAACCTCACTTCTTCAGATGTATGGTGTGAGGTTTTTTACCCATGAAAGTTGATGCCCTAATAAATCTGTTAGTCTTTAAGATGCCACTGGGCTCCTTGTTGTTTTTGTGGATACAGACTAACACCGTTATCCCCTGATACTTTCGGTATGAACGTGTATTATAGATTAAGAGAAAACAACAAATGTAAAGTCTCCATGAGAAAGCACAGTTTATTTCTCTGCTAGACACAGACTCATAACAGTTAGGGTATGTCTGCATTGCAGTCAGAGGTGTGATTGCAGCTCAGGTCAGCATACCCAGACTAGCGTTAATCTAGTTAGTGTGACTAAAAATATACAGACTAACACGGCTGCTACTCTGAAATGTAGAAGCAGTGGCTCAGGCTTCAGCATGGGCTAACAACAGGAGTATGTACTGACAGTCCTTGGCATGCTGGTGCAGTCCATGCTTAACAGGATGGCCTCTGATGCATCCCCAAAATACTGGGGATTTCCAGGAATGGCGTGGACCCTCTGCCTCTTGCGTTATCTCACCCCTTGCATCTCACTTGTGAGGTCATGCCACAGGAGGACAGTATTTTGAAGAGAACGCTGCCCCACCTCTGCCGGTGTGACCTCGAATGAATGGCGCTGGTGAGGTCAAACCAGCAGGGTGCTGCGGTGCACCCTTCAAAATGGAATCCACTGTCCAATACCAGATAAAACCACATTTTGTTTTGTTTCAGTACTGGATGGGGGACAAACTTTAGAAAAGCAGGATTGTCTGGCTTAAAGCCGAATGAATGGCCTGCCTCATGCCAAAGCCTGTGTTGCTGCTGCTTCACTGCTATTTTAAGATATGCTAGCAAGATTAAAGGTAGTATGGGTATGTCTCTACGAGCTGCAATCCACCTTCAGTTGCAGTGTAGACAGACCCTAACATAGATACAAACACCATATCCAGCTGCATGTTTGCTTGCCATAAATATTCTCTTTTTCAAGTTTGCTTCAGTCTGCAAACCCCTCTTTAAATATAAAATAAATCTCATTGTTCTCTTTGGCAACTATGTAGTTTCTTTGTTGAAAGCTCCTTAATTCAAATATTCTGCTCACAAAGATTAGTTACTTGACTCCTTGACATATCCAGTAAAACTGAATTATATCTGTTAATAGCAGAGGAGATAATTCATGCTCTTTGTGCTCTTTCATAATGGAGCATTTCAAGTTAGCCAGTGTTTCAGATTGATAAATGTCAGGTAAACAATGCAGTGTATAGAGTCTGGCACTTCGATTTGTATAAGTCAATTGTCCTTACAGTGAATAGGAAATAAGGGCAGTCAGCACCCTACAGGATGTGCATCTCAGATTTTAAAGTATGATGTAAATGTAAATGTTATTGAACTGTCTCAGTGCTAATTTGCCCTACTGGCTGGATGGGCCCTATCTTACTCTCTTTTGTTTTGCTTAGTAGCTGTGTTAAAGGTTAACCTGAAGCCAAGATGTGCTTAGCTGAAACTCTGACATGAAGCAGATAACTGTAATAACAGATGAGATAGGAGGAGTAATAGGAGGGGCAACTACTAGATCACATGTAAAAGGAGACCTCTGAAAATCTTTTACCTGTACTGTGGAAGTGATAAAGGTCACGCTTTTGTTTATTCAGTTATTTTTTTAACTAAGTGCAAACATTCATGGTCCTGGCCACTTGGGAGGAAACGCAAGAGGCAATGGATGTGGTTTAATTAGGCCACAGCTTTATTTATGCAACATACATGGGAATACCAGGCAACGAATTGTACAGGTCATCATTCTTTCTGTAGTTGTTCCATCTATTTGGGAGGGTTGTCATCAGCCCTTCCCCTTTCCAATCTCATCCTATCCTATTACTGGGATCCTGCTGTCCTCCCCTCATCTGAGCATTACGGGAACTGGAAAAGAGGGGTGTCATCTCCCTGCTATATCAGTTGTTAGGAGCCCCAACCAGGGGCGGCTCTAGGCACCAGCAAAACAAGCTGCTGCCTAGGGCGGCAAAATCTAGGGGGCGGCAAAAGGCTGAGGCTGGGGCCCCAGCTCATCCTGCCGCTGCAAGCCGAGGAGTGGCCCGTCCCCTGCAGCCGGGCAGGGCCGCGCTCCCGGCTCCGCTTGGGGGAGAGGGATGGCCCCTTACCGGTAGCGTGGCCCCGCCTGGCTGCAGAAGACGGGCCGCTCCTCCTCCGCTTGTTCCCCGGGTCCTAAACAGCGCAGCAGTAGTTTGGCTGGGGGGGCTGAGCCCCGCCCCGCCCCGCTCAGAGCCCCGTGGTCAGGGGGCGGGGCTACAAGCTCCGGGCCGAGTGGAGGCAGCTGAGCTCAGCCTGGAGCTGGCGGCCCCGCCCCCTCCCCACGCGGCTCTGAGCCGGGAAGAGCTCAGCCCCGTCCGGAGCCATGCGGCTGCCGCGCGGTGACCCGCAGGTGAGCAGCCGGGGGGGGGGCGTGGCTAAGGGGCAGGGAGTCCCAGGGACACTCAGGGGGCAGTGAGGGGCCAGGGAAGGGGGGTTGGATGGGGGGGGTCTCAGGGAGGTGTTTGTCAGGCACCCCCCGACCCCATTACCCCCCAGGCCCAGCCCTGACCCCCAGCTCCGAGCCCAGCCCCTCTGACCTGGGCACCTCCCCCAGCCCCATCCCCCTCACAGCCCTGACCCCCAGCTCCGGACACCCCCCTGTACCCATTCCCACAGCCCCGACCCCAGCTCTGAGACCAGCCCCTCTAAGCCGGACACCCCTGACCCCATTCCCCACAGCCCTGACCCCAGCTCTGAGCCCAGCCCTTCTGAGCTGGACACCCCACAGCCCCATCCCCACAGCCCCGACCCCAGCTCTGAGACCAGCACCTCTGAGCCGGACATCCCCTGACCCCATTCCCCCAAAGCCCTGACCTCCAGCTCTGAGCCCAGCCCCTCTGACCTGGGCACCTCCCCAGCCCCATCCCCTCACAGCCCTGACCCCAGCTCCGGACACCCCTGTACCCATTCCTCCCACAGCCCTGACCCCAGCTCTGAGACCGGCCCCTCTGAGCCGGACACCCCTGACCCCATTCCCCACAGCCCCGACCCCAGCTCTGAGCCCAGCCCTTCTGAGCTGGACACCCCCAGCCCCATCCCCACAGCCCCGACCCCAGCTCTGAGACCAGCCCCTCTGAGCCGGACATCCCCTGACCCCATTCCCCCACAGCCCTGACCTCCAGCTCTGAGCCCAGCCCCTCTGAGGTGGGCACCCCCGACCCCATCCCCCACAGCCCGGACCCCCAGCTCTGAGGCGAGCCCCTCTGAGCCAGACAACCTCCGACCCCATCTCCCCACAGTCCTGAGCCCAGCCCCTGTGAGCCGGGCACCCCCCAGAGCCCAGCTCCCCACCCAGCCCTGGGCAACAGCAGCACCACCTCCAGGCAGTGACAGCCCATTGGCACCAACCATCACCCAGCAACAGCCCATTATGTAATTGCAAATGTAGACAGACCAGTAAAGCATTTAATGTTTTTAAATAATGTATTTGGTGTATTTTCAAGTTATTACAAATTAATTTTCACTAGTTATTTTTTACATTTCCAAATACATGTTACTATAGTATTGCAACTTTTTTTTATGGAAGGGGCCCCCAAAATTGCTTTGCCCCAGGCCCCCTGAATCCTCTGGGTGGCCCTACCCAGTGTGTGTGAGGAGCCGGGGAGGGAGGGAAACGGGGTCTCCTGGAGCCGAGCCCGGGCTGCGATGGTGGCGAGGGGCTCCTGGAGTGTGTGAGGAGGTGAGCGGCTGGCTGGGTTCGTCGGTGCTGAGCAGGTAGCCCCGCAGCCAGAGATCCTTGCCTTCCCTCCTGCCGGGGCTGGGCCAGGGCACCGTGAGGCTGAAGAGCAGCAGATCCAGGGGGCTCTCCAGGTCCTCGGCCACCAGCATGTCAGGGGTGAGGACGGTGAGCGCGAACTGATCCACCTTGGCCACCAGCAGTGCTGCGAAGCCCAGGGAGGGGGCCGTGTTCTTTGCGCCACCCCGTAGCTGCGCCACCACCTGGAAGTACTCCCGCTCCGTGCAGCCCAGCAGCTCCACCCGCATGGGGACAGAGTCGCAGCTGGGCCAGGGCTCGGCTGCAGTGTGCTGGTAGCGGATCCCACATTTGGGGGGGAGCCCAGTGCTGGGGCAACAGGGGGTGTGAGTGGGGGGCACTGGTGGGCGGGGGGGCTCATGTCTGGGGGCGGGGGGGTGGGGAGGGGCAGCCAAAAAATGTTTTGCTTGGGGCGGCAAAAAACCTAGAGCCGGCCCTGGCCCCAACCCCTCTTTTTCCAGCTTCCTTAGGGGATGCCTTCCCTTAAATCCAGATCCCCTGCTTATGAGGGAACCACATCTGCCCTGTAATGAGTACCTGCCTGACCTGGTTGGGTCCCTCACCTGCTTTGGGGAATGTGAAAAAACTCACACCACCTCAGCCAATCAGGTGGTGAGGTAAAAAGTCCTTCCTACCCCGCAAAGAAATAAAGGTGACTAGCACGATGCTCATACTCTGATTCCATGCTGGGAAGATAGGTGCTGCTGATTGGCAAGTGATAAGAAGCAGAGAGAGAGAGTGCCTTTCAGAATGCACAGGGTATAAATACCTCCCCTTCCAGCTATGGAAATGGTGGGGCAGTGCCCCCACGTGGTCTGGGCCACTTTTTGTACCCCCTTGGCTCCACTCAGGTAAATATATCCCCCTTCCCTTTCCCTTGAAACCCAAATGCAGGATCCTTAAAGGAGCCCCATCCCCTTTTTCCTGCTGGCTGGACAAATACCCACCACATTCATTTGCCTTGAGCACATTGTCATGTGTCTCACAGAGATGATGGGATATTTGTAGGTCACTGAGGCCCAGTGGGAGTTAAACGCCTAAATACCTTTGAGGATCTGGGCCTGAATTTTCATTCTTAATCTTCCATTTGATCAGTGACTTCTTCAGGTGACAGCTGGAAGATGATGCTGACAAACACATTTAATGAATATATCTTTGCTCAAATTCCATGGCTGACTGTGATCAGGTTTCTAATCAGTAGCAATAAGTGATTACCTGAGTTTTAGAAGCAAAATGTTTTGGGTTTTTTTTTTTCAAATAAGGCTGGAGCTACTGTTTCTTGTATTTATTTCCCACTAGATGCAAACTGCTTTAATTAGTGCAGATCACCAGTCACTTAGGCCCTCACAGAAGGCTCCTTGGAAGCAGATCTGTGGGACAAGGAGGGCTGGTGTAGATCTTGTACTTAGAAAAGAGCCCTGTTCTAGGTGAGCTCTTTGTCTAGCAGTGTGGATAGGGGGCTGGATATGGGCAGGTGGAGAAGGAGCTAGACGATATGCCACTGTGTAAATTACAGTGAGTTGAATTTAATTTTTTTTCTTTTTCTTTTCTTTATTGCTACCTTTCAAAAGGGATTAAACTCTCTTGGTTTATAGAATTGACTCATTTTTCAAAATTCTCCACAGAACATTTGAATTTACTTTTTCCTTTCTGAAAATGAAACAGTCAGTTTCAAAATCAAAAAACTTTTAAAAATGAAAGTTTATTTTGGGAGGAAAGAAACCCCACTATGTGGCAAAGCTGACCAATCAAAACTGGCCATGCACAAAAAGAAAAAAAAAGAAAAGAAAAGAAAAAGAAAAAGGGAGGAAAGAGGGGAAATGAAAATGAAAACCATAACAGAAACAAACAAACAAACAAACAAAAAACAAAGAAAAGAGCCCACCTGTGCACAGTGCCTTCTCAGTTACTCAGGCAATGTGCAGGGTTCTGCTTATAGAAAGATCACCAGTCACTTACCACTGATCCCTGCATGTGATTAATAAAAAGAAAAACAGAGTGTGTCTTCCGGCTAGTGAAGATTCTGGCTGTTATTTCATTTTCTGATGTTGTTGCCTCAAAGTGGGCAATCCAGCGTATATATTTATTAATGTTGCTGATGGGTGTATTCTAGCAGTTATCTGACGGTCAGTTATTTGTATTTATTATGACTTCGGGATGATGTAAATTTCTGAATTGAATTCAGTTTATATACAACTCCACTCAAATTCATCAAATCCCCTTCCAAAATATGCCAGATTATGCCAGGCCTGAAGGTGGGTGCACTAAAAACATTTTCATGGCCTGCATAAGGGACAAAAATAATTGCAAATCCTGCATGCAGGAGAATGCTCCTGGCATCCTTCCCAGAGATGAGTTCAGTTATCGATATAAATTCTCTTTTTAACTCATTGGTTTGCACTTGCTATGGATTCTCTAGGAGTTCAATAATCACATTCGCTCTGATTCCTCTGGGAAGTACTGCCTTAAAAAGGCCCCCTGGTGCATAGTGGAAGTACACACATGCTTCACCGCATGCATCATGCTCCCCAGTGCAGCCAAGAAGCCATGGCTCTGCCTAATCTCTGCTTCTCTCCATCCCCTTTGGGATGCCATGCACCTCCAGCAGAGTAGTGAGAGAGTACTCACTGTGCTCCTGAAAGCACTAGGAGTGTAATTCCAGTCAACCCTTATGCAGGCTGTGAGAGATGCCTTTATCTCTTCCCCTCCCCACCCCCACAGTGCATATTGGTGTAAAGGCTAGCTAGTATCTAGTCCTCAGTTAGCACAAGCTCTGTTTCCTATATCTAATTGTACTAAATATCCACATTTTACACTTAAAGGCAGGGCCGGCTCTACTGTTTTTGCCGCCCCAAGCAGTGAGCCAAATTGCCGCCGTGGACGGCGAGGGCAGTCCATGTGCCATTAGGGTGTCATGTGCGTTTCCGTGGCAGCAGCAATTCGGCGGCAGCTTCTGTCTTCATCCGGAAGACAGAAGCTGCCCAATTGCCGCCGCGGGCAGCTGAACATAAAAGCTGCTGCCAAATTGCTGCCACCATGGAAACGCGCATGCCGCCCTAACTGCACACGGACTGACCGCGCCATCCACGGCAGCAATTTGGCACACTGCTTGGAGCGGCAAAAACACATGGACTGCCGCCCCTTGCAGATTGCCGCCCCAAGCACCTGCTTGGAATGCTGGTGCCTGGAGCCGGTCCTGCTTAAAGGACCTGTCTGCACTCAGCAAGCCCTTTGGTATTAGCGGACTAGCACAGGAAATCTAGTAAGCATCAGCTTTTCAGTGTCTACTCACCGTGGTCTCCTGCAATCACCTTAAGGTATTGCCAAGATGCAGAGCATTGTTGTGCGGAAATGCATTCAGCAGTATGACATTTTTACAGTGTAAAATGTTTCTGAGAAAAACATATGCCATGCAGTACATGTGTTCCTATACAGTAAAACACATTTTATAAGTCTTTTTGGTCTATCCTGTTACTTTACTTTTTCTAGTTTTAAAGTTGACTCATTTTTATTAAATCAATCAGAGGTGAAGAAAACTACATGTGGCAGCTTTTTTCTGTGCTGTCATTTTGTTTCTATTGTTTGAGTGCCTTAGAAGGTGGCTATTGTAGTTTTATTGGGCGAGGAATAGGATCCTTATAAAATCCAGGTGTTGACCACATGTTTATCAATCTTTCCATAAACAAAAAAGAGTTTTTATTCCCGTATCTGATTTCCTCATGTAAATCCAACTAAACCTTGTTAATACATGTCTGTGCAAATCTTCAGGCCCTTGTTTTGAATCATGCATGTGAGCTAGGGTCAGATTGAGGGGGAATTGAAAAACAGCACTTCCTCTGTAGCAAAAAATGTCCTGTTTGTTTTTCTTCTGCCATGTCAATGTTTGTGCTGGTTCTACATTTGTGTACTGCGCAGCATTCATAACATTTTACATTGATAAGGGTGAATGGTGATTTAAGGTTTCCATATTAAATCAGATAGGCCCAGGATGCAAAGTTCAGATCCAAATCAATACTTCATCAGCTTTGGTGGTGGATATCATTGTTGCAAGGTTGTGTTCAGATTCATGGTTTTGGTTTGTCCCAAAGATCAGTGGCATTCAGGTTCACCCTTTTTAATTGAGCTCATTTCTGTTCAACGCTGATTTTTGAACTTGCGTTGGGCTTAAACTATGCATATAAAGGGATTGATTATGTTTTTAAAACAAGACTCTAGTTTTGCAACTGTGAGTATCAATTAGCTGCTGGTCCAAGTAATCAATTGCAGGTGAAAATAGCAGATTTTAGGTGTCCAACTGCCTGATGGTGCCCATAGTTGAGATGCTTGCTCCTGGCAATTCCCATTCATATGATGTGGTCCTTACTCAAATGTTCTCATTGACTACATTGGGACATCTCACGTAAGGAAAGACTATATATGTGAGTATAGGAATGACAGATTAGCCCATAATTTTAATGGAATAAGGATTTTCAGTATGTGGTATAGAATGGCAAATAATATAGAGCTTGTTCCTGCATATCTACCTCACCTGAGTATTACACCTCTACCTCGATATAACGCTGTCCTCAGGAGCCAAAAAATCTTACCGCATTATAGGTGAAACCACGTCATATTGAACTTGTTTTGATCCACTGGACTGCGCAGCCCTACCTGCTCGGAACACTGTTTTACCGCGTTATATCTGAATTCGTGTTATATCGGGTCGCATTATATCGAGGTAGAGGTGTATAGTAATATAATCATGTGAGTTGCTATTATCCTTAATTATTTTTAGAGCTCCCAATAGGATCCAACACACTGTGTAGTAAAAGGAAAGGTCCCTGCCCTGAGAAATTGCAATCTAATTTTAGACATGATGTGGAGGTAAGATTTGGGGATGGAATTCTATAGGCCAAGATTTACAGCAATCAGGTCAGGTAGTTACTCAGCTGAGGCATGTTCGTATCTTGATGGCTTTATTAAAAGTTATTTTCTTCTTTGAATATACTGCTAACTCACTTCTTTCGGGCATAAGAGAAGAACAGTCCTGGAAGCAAGTTAGATTACTTCTACATGTAAAGCCTACTCCCTTGAGTAAGAGTTGCAGAATCAGGTCCATTATTTGGACAAAGTTATCTGTCTACAATCTGTACTTCATTTCACGTGACTGTCAGAGAAATGTGTACTGCTTTACCTAATTAATGTAGTGAAGCTTTCATACGCTGTTAAAAATCAGTTAGGCTCTTTATTTGTTAATTTGGAAGAATGCTAGTTTATTTTTTTTACTTATTGATTTCTAAACATATTTTCCTTAGCTCTCAACATTTATTCCTGTATTGAGTTAAGAAGGATTATAGATTCAAAGTAGTGTTAAATGTATTTATACCTATGGGTTTTTTTAAATGTCACTTTACCCAGGCAGCTCATTTTAGACATTCTTTTTTTAAAGTTCACTGCCCATGTAATCACTTGATCAACATCTCAGTTTTAAACTTTCATTACAGACTGGAATTTCCTTGGCTTAAAAGTGGTATAAACAATTTAAAACCTACCTTTGATTATAATATTCTTGCAAAATGTGCTATCACTTCATAATCAAATAGGAAATGTTTAGCAAAGAACAAACAGCAAAATGTGCATTTCAAATGACGTGTAGGTCTCCATAATATATCCAACAACAGCAATGACAGAGTAACTAGTTATTTTAATTACTGATTATTAGTACTGAGTATTAGAACTCTTGATGAGTTCACCTCATTTCCCTGCTTCCTTTGGATGGTTTCACCTCCTTGTGCATAGTCATGGCTTCCATTGTCCAATTGTTCCAAACTTTTGTTGATTAAAGGCAGTTTTATAAAATTTAGTTACAATTTGCATAGCAATTTTCATGTGAATGCCACTAACGACAGGTCACTGCTGAATAGATCCCACTTTAATTGGGAAGGAAATTATTCCCTTTACATGTGAGTCAGACTTAAAATCCAAGCTAATTGTGAACACAGGGAGCCCTGGGACCCAGAGAGAACTAACATTTTGTTATTCATGGTGACATGCCCTCTCTTCTGAAAAAAAGTGGTATTTTCTACAAATAGGCAACAGGCACATGGCCTGTTGGATCAGGTTACATCAGGCTATGTTGTGTTACATGATGTGACATGCCCTGCCATGACCTGAGGCAATGTCATCTTGTGTTACCTTGGTAGAGAAATACTGTTCTTTATTAAACAAGTGAGTAGAAGGCTAATCATCTGTGGGCATGAAGCATTTTTATGCTATTTGTCAGTAAAAGTGGTGGGTAGCATGCAGCCTGTTCTTTTGATTCCTATTTGGAGAATTCTAAGGAAACTAAAATCAGTATGAATCATCTATTATTATTACTTACAGTTGGTTATCTCTTTTACAAGCCTAATTTACTATTTGCTGTGGTACACAAAGAAAAAGAATTACTATAATATTACAAACAGGGATAGTACATGGAGAGTGAATAGACAATGGCACCTATTTGGTTATGGAAATGAGGAATGTTGGAGAGGGGATATTTAGTAATCTTCTTAGATGGAAATGCTTAGTGTTTGAAGCCTAACTATTTATACATTTTTATGCATAGACTGGTCATTATTACTCTTCTATGGTTCCTTTAAGCTTCTTGCTTAAATAGTACATTATGAAAATGAGTCACCACAACTGGAAGGTGTGATAAAACTGTATCTACAGTCTGACCCTAAGGGTGATTCTATCAGGACAGTGACTCTTGATAAGTAACAGGCTTGAATTATTGCATTATGTGACATTATCAAAGGAACCCATTGTGTTTGGCCATTCAGTCTAATGATCTTTAATATTATTTCTTATTGATATATGCAGCATGTAAATTCACTTTTAAAAGATTTGCACAAAGAAAAGTGAACACTATTACATAGGTACAGCTATCTGCTGATTTTACAGTAAATTACTGGTGCATGGTACAGAATGTAACCTTTTGGTTATAATCTTCAGTAAAAGGAATAGGTTAGAGAGGTTTTTATGCAAATTAGTAATGCTGTGTGTTGGAAGCCTAATTGTACTTTTTATTGTTAGACAAGTCAATACTGCTTTAATACACATTTTATAAGCTTCTTGCTAAAATTGTATATGTAAGGGATTAGTTCCCATAGATGAAAGGCATAATCTTAACAATGAGGCCACGTAAGCAGAATGGTTGAAGTACTGATAAAGAATTTGTTAGCTCCAACATAGAATAAGTCTTATTAGTCTTATTAGTCACCACTGTTTGACCCACTGCTGTTCACTGTATGAGCTATATGTATTGGCTGATGGAATGAACAGAGGCTACTCTAATTTTATTTTTTCCAGTTACAGTAAACAAGTACAATGGTGCAAAATATTTTGCTGTAAAGCAAAAGTAGTCAATTGGCTTTTTCATTAGTGTTAATGAATGGGAAACAGGGAATCCCATAAAAAGGGACTTGTTTTTCCTGTGAAAACTGCTGTGTACCTAGCAGAACAGCACATCACAAAGGATCCTGGAAGAAGGTCAAAGTTCAAGCTCAGCTTTCTATCTCATTTGATCTAAATCTTCCCACCTGTTCAACAGAGCTCATTATCACAAATGAGAAAATTCAGATGGTAAAGGATGATGGTCAGTCCATCAAAGGAAAATATCAAGAAAACTATTTCTAAAATGTGCTCCATATATGAAAAAAACATTATGTTTGTTTTGTGTTCCTTCCTGTACAGTTCTTGCTTTTTAAATTAGAACTGATAAATAACTTATTTTCGTTGGTGGCGGTGGTAAAATATGAAGACAGAAACTTATCAATCTTTGACAAAAGCATTGTAAGAGGACAGAGGACAGCCCCGTAAAATGAGAAAATGCAGAGGAGTGTACAAAGATGAGTTCAGAAGGATTCCTTGGTATTTTCTACCATCAAAGATTCAGAGTAAATTACAGGATGATTGAATGATGGCAACATATTATATATAGCAGTATATTTAATATGGTCCTTAGATCTACAATGGAACATATGTCTTCCTGCATGTCTGGGAAAAGAACCAGACCTGTAAACTGTGACATGGGACTAAGCTCAGACCATCAAAATACCTACCAGTTTGCTTTGCCTCCAGAGCTGCACCAGATGGAGAGACCTCCTTCTGTAGAGCCCTAGAACCTCCTAATTCAAGACACTCCTAAATTATTTACACAGATATTTTTGAATTCTTATAACTACCGGACTTGTCTCAGAATGATAGCAGTTGGTCTGCATTTCAGAAGAATGATGATTACTCTCTGGAGCGCTACAGAGATCTTTACCCCAGTAGTCCCAGCACTTCTGAAATGGCAGGCATACAACAGATAAATGTGGTTGTGGCCCTTGAAGTCCAAGGTTCACATGAAGCAACTTAGGAAATTGCTCAGTAAACAAGCTCTTCGGTGAACCAGTAGATAAGTTAATATCAAATTGTCAAAAAGAAAGAAAGAAGAAATTCCTTCAGTCATCTAAACACACTAGATAAGACAATCAGCAAAGTAGATACACATCAGACAAGTCTAGTGGAGGCAGGAACAGATTAATTTGCTTAAGTCCTACATCCCCCATCTCAAACTAATCATTTAGAGTTTTGGTTGACACTAATTTCATCTCCTCCCCTATTTAATTTGTTCGTCCTCATTCACTATTTGCCCATTCTAATTTCCTACATTGTTCTGCTTCTGAATAGGGTTGAATTCTATTCTCACATATATGATCCCTGTTCCCACTGAAAGGCTTCCATTTATTTCAGTTGAGTCTTCACATATTATATTTCCAGTGTTACTGGTGTCCCTACTCATGCAGCCTTATCAACTAATCTGGCAATGATGTGTGGATTTTGGGGTAATTTTCAGATTAAGTCTGAGTCACCCAATAGACTTTATATCAGCTTGGACGTTCAGGTCTAGATCCAATGTGCTGCACACATGACAAAAACTGTTTTCATCTGACAGAAATGTTAAATTCCATTGGCTTAAATTGAGGCAAAAATCTAGCACTCGTGTTACTAATTTATTTTGATATGCAAATTTTTTCATATTGCTCCATAAATAATCTCTATAAATGCATTGTATAGCATGAAAAATTACTCAGGCATCTGTGCTATCAGTTTTTAGCTTTTTTTATATATAGAAAAAGATGCTCGAGTACTGACTAACACTGTGCCCAATTATGCAGTCCTTACTTAGGCAAAATTAATATCAAAATTAGCAGGCTAAAGTATCTATTTAGAAAACATTCATCGGTGGAATAAACTTAGGTCACTTTTCATCAATCCAGGGCCGCCCGGGGGGGGGGCAAAGGGGGCAATTTGCCCCGGGCCCCGGGCTCCACAGGGGCCCCCAAGAGAACAGCGGGGGCTCCCGCCTCCGCCCCTCTCCTGGAGCCTCAGCGCATCAACCACTGAGTCTCCGCCGGGGCCCCTGAGCCCCGCCCCGCTCAGAGCCGCGTCGTCAGGGGGCGGGGCTGGGAGCTCCGGGCTGAGCTCCCCTCCCTCCGCTCGGCGTGGAGCTCCCAGCCCTGCCCCCTCCCCACGCGGCTCTGAGCGTGACGGAGCTCAGGCCCCGCCGGCCACACGCTGCGGCTGTTACGGTGAGGCGCTGAGACTCCGGGTGAGGAGGGAGCCGGGGGTAAGAGGTTGGGGGCGGGGCAGAAGCGGGACCCGCCGCCGAAGCGCAGCCCGGTCTTCGGCGGTAATTCGGCAGCGGGGGGGCCCTTCCGTCCGGGACCCGCCGCCGAAGTGCCCCGAAGACCCGGGGTGGGGGCCCCCAGCCGCAGAATTACCTCCAAAGACCGGGCTGCGCTTCGGCGGCGTGTCCCGCTCCGGCGGTAATTCGGCGGCGGGGGGGACCCCGCCGCGGGTCTTCAGGGCACTTCGGCGGCGGGTCTCGGAACGGAACGGCCCCCCGCCGCCAAAGACCCCGGGCCCCCGGAATCCTCTGGGCGGCCCTGCATCAATCCACCTATATATCTGTTACAAACCAGAATTTAACTGTATAATATGAAATTAATTGTAAAATCATTCAGAAGTCTAGAAAATATTTGTATTAGTCGAGGCATGCCTATGGAGCAAGTTAATATGCCAAAACTACTAGTGTTCTGTGGTCCCTTTTCTGTAGTGTTGTACGCAAGGCACATACACAGTGACAAGAAAATTAGATTTTTAAAATTCTTGTGCTGTCATTAACCTAAGAAACTAATCCAATTGGCTCAACTTGCATAGACGTCTGTATTGTGTGGAGTTACATTAAAGTCAGGTAATCCAATGTATTTTCAAAGGTTGTAGAATGAGCAATGTGAAAAATATGGCAATTCTGGAGAAAGTCAATAGGTTTTGCACAGACACAGACTCTGTTCTGGTGGATCTGAATGCCGTCTGGGGGCTCAAGACTTGTTAGATTGTAAGATCTTTGGAACAGTGACTGGCTTTTGTTCTGTTTATATATATGGCACGTCACACAATGGGGTCCAGACCCATGACAGGGGCTCCTTAGTAGCCACTACAATACAAATAATAAATAATCACCATTAATAGTAATATAGATAAAATATTTGCTTACAATGTGTGATTTTTATGTTAACAATATCACTTAAATTTAATAATAAGCACACCCAATGGCATATATTTGTTCTCTGGATTCTGTGGGATTTTTTTTTTTAAGGTTTATATACACACCATTCTTTCTGGACAGCATTTGGGGAGAATTGATAGAGTCATTATTTATTGTCTTCCCTTCACTTTTCATACTGTAGACTTCAATGGTGGGACTTGATTGGAAATTAATTCATCATGTGTTTTCTGACAAAATCCATTCACTTGCTTTGTTGTTGGTGTTTGCAATTTATTTCACATTGATTTTGAACTATTTCCTGATAAAAAGCTTAGTTAAGATAAAACCACAGTTCAAAAGAGTTATCTGTTCATTTAAACAACATTACTAGAATCCTGACCTTATATTTTTAAAAGGCTGTCATTCATGAGGTTATAATATTGTACCAGTATTTTCAAAAGCTCTGAACATCAAAAGGTCTGGAAATAGTTACTTAAAGTTGCAGCAACAACACTTACTTATGTTGGTTGTTAATTCTTAATGTTCTACATTTTAGCTTTCTGATGTATTGCTGACTATGTTACATAATGGTTCTTGTTGTACATAGCTATCTTAACAAAGCTTTTTGCCTGTGTTTTTCTTTTTCTTTTTAAATCCCCAGATTTCTAAAAGTTTGTCAAATGTTCATTCTAGCCCTGTTTTTAACAGTACCTGATAGTCAACAGTTACTTATTGAAAATGACCTTAGAACTGACACAAGGTCTTGGTTTGTCTTTCTGAATATATATGCTGGAACCAGGGTATCTTATCAGCTCAGTAAGAAGGGAGTATGCTGAGCCTATAAATTCCTCATGATGGGGTATATGCGGAGTTTAAAAAACTCCATAAAAGATAACATGAGGAGGTTATAGTTCTCTCCTGTAGAGTTCACGAGCTCTCAACCTTCATGGCTCTTTCCTTACTAAGAGGTCAGTGAACACATCTTGTTCGATATAACGGGTGGTGAAGATAATCAGAGTTGTACTATACTTAGAAATAGTATGTGCTTCTAAGATCCAGAGTAGAAGAGTTCCCTCCTGCAGTGTTGATAAGATCTGATGGAGGAAGGGTTCCTTGTGTGCTGTTTATAAAGAAGAGAGTTTGTAGCATCTACAATCTACAGAAGAGAAACTCCCTCCTGGGGAATGAATACAACCCACAGGAGAAATGCGGTGGAATTCCAAAACACCACTTTGGCTACAGAGGCTAAGGCTGCAGGTAGCTGCAAATGTGTTAAGCTCCATCACACACAATAGCTAGTATTTACAAATGTTGGCTCTGATTCACCACTCCAATTAAATCAATTGAATTATACTGGGGTAAAACTGGAGTACCACAGCAGTAAATCAGATATATAAAGTAGGTAGCATTGATTATAAAAACCCTTACTCACTTTAAACAGTATTTCATTCCTCAAGTAGTCTGACTGAAATAAATGGAACTACACTGAGAGTAATGCATTACTTAATGTGAGTAATGGTGGCAGAATTTAGCCCATAGCAATTAACTCTAAAGTTAGCTGACCAGACTTTACCAGAGGAGGTCAAAGGTACCAGTTCTTCTTGAGGACAACCACAGCAAACTAAATATGGAGTTTTGGGGCCAAGCCATTTCTTACCTAAAAAGTTAAGAAACATTTGCAAAAGGAAAAATGTCTCACATATTAATGTTTAATGAATTCCTTATCTAATTACTTTCAAACTTACCAGATAACTGCTTTTCTGGCAGAATACTAGTTATGAGAATTTTTAGATGAGTTTGTCCAATTTTGGTTGACTGGTCAAAATTTGGTTTATAATGAAAAAAATTTTATGCGGCGTTTGCCAAATCTACATAATGTAACACAACAGTTTTTGTTTGCTTTTTCTCTGAAATGTTTATAGTTGCTACATTATAGTTATTAAAAGTGTGGCTGACAAGAAAATAACTCAGGATTTCATTTCATCCTTTAAAACAAAATTGTTGTTAGGTCTGTATTGCCAATCATGTAATTTCATGAAGAAAGTAGTGTGGCTGCAGTAGTGTGGCAGCTATTTTAATTTTAGTACCACAGTAGATACCTTTAACCCCTTCACACACAAAAAGTATTCATACTAGCAGCAAAAAGATGAATGTATTTGAAAGCATCTTTTAACAGTCTTCTTTCATTTTCTCTTTCCTTCCAAACACACTGCTTGCTTAGTCTGGCACAAGAAGCTAGTGTGAGTTTTACAGACATATTTTTAAAATTGGTTAATCAAAGAATACTGGACAGCACGTCTTCATCTGACAACATCTGTTGATATGAAACAGGAGAGTAGCCAGTATGGCAGTGAAGGTGTTTTCTACTTTTTTCCTAAGCTAAAAAAAAAAAATGGGGCATAGAGCTGTACAACCCATAACAATGTGCAAGTCTTTATATGATGTTGTTCACCAGAGACTTGTCAATAGATTGAGCCATATTGGTTCTGGCAGTCTTTCTATTGGGACAATATTTGCCTTGAAGTACTATCTTTTCTCTTTTTCAATGTCAGCCTGAAGGCTCTTACACAACATATGTTCATTTCATGTCTTAGAGATATTGCTTCTGGTATTGCAAATGCATTACCACATTGAGGTTTTTTTGTAAAACAGATGGTACATATTAAGGTCTCCTTCTCTTAGATGATTTCTGCAACAATTGCACTGCATTCCTCACGCCGACAAAAACATCAGCAGCAGCATGCAGTGAAGCACTAGATTATGTCAGAATGGTAAATGAATGCCCACAGCACAATGAGCTATGAAGGGTGAGCCAGCTCCCTTAGAGAATTGAAAGGTGGTGTGAGTCATATTTGGTAGAAGTTCAGTTACAGTTTAAGGCTCCACCCCTACAAAGTGATCTATTGGAAGTCAACACTCACATGGAGTTTCAGTGGTTTCAGTGAGCTCCACGTTGATGAAAAGATGTGCCTTACACAGGCCCACTGACAGCAATTCCGGCCCCAGGGCAAAACAGTCAATGGACCCGAGCTGCTGCCGGCTGCGCTGCTGGGCACGCTTTTCTGGCACGATCAGAACTTCCACATGCCCGTCCGGCTGCCTTTGCTATCGCCGGCACACCCCTAGGAGAGGCCCTTTTAAATCACCCAGGCCCCTGGACAATTGCCCTCTTTCCCACCCCACCCCCCTGTCAGCAGTGCTGGCCTTACATAATGAACTCCTTGGACCATGCGCCCTATTGTTAGAATATTCAAAACCTTATGTTGGCATAAGCAGCCCACTCTGTGCCCCAGATGGAGCTGGCCATTTATTTGGACACTCAGGGAACCAGGAGAATGAGGAGGGGGCTGAGGAGACCGAGGACCCTGATGGGGTGAAGGTGCTGGATAGAGTTGGTGAAGCTGGGGATCATACCCAGCATCTAAAATAAGGGCCATCAAAAGCAGTTTGACAACAAATTTGCAGGTGAGCAGTGAAGAGGGAATGAGTAAGAGTTAAATTAGTCACACTTTCATGAGTAGGGTGCAGAATGAGCTCTTCAGCAATATCATGGTGCCGTTGGGCCAAGCAAAAACCAAAAATCAGTTTGACTGTGATTACAATGAGAAGGGCATGGGGAGTGGATTCATGGCTGCACTGCAGGGTTACTTCTCTGGCTTGTGGTTTTGTGTTGTTCTTTCCCTCTTACAGCAGCTGCCTTCTTGGACGGGCCCTTATACCAAGCAGTGTGGTGAGACCGATTGGCACTAGTAGGTAGCTCTCTTGCTCTCCCTCTCCTCATTCGAGGGTTGGATCAGATGCTGTAGAGTCAGTAATAGGGCCAGGGCCAATTATCAATGGGTCAGAGGTGAACTAAGCTGGCTGTGGAGGTGCATATTAGAGCTGGGCAAAAAAATGTTGCCAATTCTTTCTTTTGACAAAAAATTGGCCGCTCCAAAATGTTTGATAAATTGATATCAGTTTTGTCAAACTGTTCATTTTGGGGGTAGAAAAAACATTTGAAAACAGCAAAACATTTCATTTCAACCTTTTTCTAAATGAAATGTTCTGATTTTTCTATTCAAAGCTACTTTTCTTTTCAAAATGGCCTCCAACTTTATTTTTTAAAAAATGGTCACAATTGAAACAAAGTGTTTAGTTTTAGGCTGAATTAAATGATTCATTCCGTGTTTTGAAACCTTTTGTTTGACCTGAAATTAACTTTTTTTCAACTTTTTGGTTTGCTGAACATTTTGAAAAATTTTTTATTTGACCCAGATATTTTTTCATTTTTTTTCCAGAACTGCCAGCAGACCAAAAAAATCAGTTATTTGAGCAGCTCTACTGCACACATTATGGTAATAGTTTGTCTTTGCATTCCTGTGGACGGTTAACTGCAGATGCTGGGTGAGGGGTTATGTCTTTGCCAGTCCATGTGCAAGCCTACTAATACAGAATTGTGGTGTTGGCAGTCACCACATAAAACTTGTTTAGCTTCCTGCTGAGTGCTAGGTCAAATTGCAGAGCCTTTGGCAGCATGTGGGCAGAGCAGTAGCTGGGTACTAGAATATAACATGACAGCTGCCTTTTGAAAAGTTCTTATCTAGTGTTGGAATGTCTAGGCACCCTGGGCAGCGGCCAATTTTTCAAAATTTTGGCACTGCCCACACTCAACTTTGAAAATTCCTCAAGTTTTAAGGGCATCCACAAGTGAGTATTCACATTCCCTGCTGTGCACCCTCTTTGCCCCTATGAACTCCCCCCTCCCGTGCGTAACTTTTTAAAACTCTTCATGCAATATCAGGTTCTACAAGTTAGAAGAAAGTTAATCAGTTTCTGGCAATACCATTTTTAAAATTACTCTCACAGAGTGAATAAACAATGTTTTAATATTCCCCATGAACATCATGTGAGCCTGATACCTTGCAGCCTGTATCATCCTATGAATGACACTACTGTTCTGAACTGTATTGTATGACAATTAGCAATAAGAGTGAAATAGCTCAGAAAATCAGGCCACCATCTGGGTTCAAAATCAGTTTTGAATGAATTTAAATAAGATTATGGCATTAGCTGTGACTCATAAAAATTATACATGGAAGCAGACTATCATTTCCACTAAGGTGTTGAACTATCAAACTAATTTGGCTCTTCAGCAAATCACCAGATTCCTTAGTTCATGAGCACTCACATTCACTGCAATTCTGCCTTCTTCCAATCAATGGACCTTTTTCCATGTTGTATTTGCATTGTTCAATCTGATAGTGGATATCAAATCTTAAATAAGTGTATTTTCCAGTTACAGTTTTTCCTGTCATATTATTAAGGATTTTGTCAAACTGCCCTATCAAGCACAAAAGAGAAATAGCTAAGATCTAAAAATATGGACCACAAAGGAATATTCAGATAAGAATGGTATGAAGCATGTTGTAGTCAAAAGAACATAGTGTTTGTAGACATACTTAAGAAAAATGCATTTTAAGGAGCCCAGGTGTGTATGGGAAATTGGAGAGTTAGTTACAATGATTTTATGTGAATGTTGAACCTGATCATTGCCTGCTTTTGCAGAATTTTGCAATTTGCACCCTTCTATCTTGGCATGAACAGCTGAGCCCAGTGGAGGATTTAGCCCCAGAGGAGAACAGGTATGATTTTTTTCTTCACCCTCCCTCCAGGTTTCTATCTGTCTATGTCAGTGGTGACAAACTCCTGGCCTGTTTGATGTATTTGTGTGGTTTGCATGGCACATTCACATTCACCAGAACTAAGGCCAAGACATTCATTAGTGATGAACGATTTTGGGTATCCAGCTTGACACAACTTAAAATGGCCCAATTTCAAAAAATACTGAGCACTCAAACTCTGAAAATCACGTCTCTTTAAGGGGTCTCCCTTTGGGCACCAAAAAATCACTAGTCATTTTTTAATATCTTGGCCTTAATTTTAGGTTGAAAAAAAATTAAGTAACTAAGCCTTCTTGGTTGACACTGCCCCTCCCCTGCCCCAGACCTTTCCAAAAGTGAACTGAGTGTCAACCAATGCAGTGCTGACTTTCTGAATGGGCAGACAGGCTGAAACAATGACTCTGAGAGGCGTGAGATCTTGCACTTCCTTTTAATCAAACTGGAATTTAAATGTCAGTATTAAGCAAAGGGTAGAAGTAGTGATGGTTCTAAAGGGGAGCATATTTACCCAAATCTGACAGCAAGGTACAAATAATGATAAGTAAACTTCAGTTGCTAACTATAGGCTGAATTCCACTCTTGTCCTTTGTGTAACCCTCCTGTTAACATCAGTGGAAGATCAGATGATGGTTGAGGGTAGAATGTAGTCCTAAATTCATATCCTGGCTCAAGGGAGAAAGTGATCTGGTCAGTAGTTTTTAACACTTAATAGATGGTTTGCCATGTTTTTTCAGTTTACTAGAACAAATGAGACATTGCGTTCCCTGAATTTATTGTGTTCCAAATTAACAATGGCACCTTGTTTTCTTAGATCTCATGCCCATTAGGGAAATGCATAATTCATTATAGAGATGTGTGGGGATTGAGGTACTTGTGTTTGTGATCAGCTTTTACAAACAGGAAAGAAATGACCACTTTGTGTAAACAGCCAGTGAAACAGCTGGTTTAGTTTGTTTTTTCCCATTATCTCTTATCCTCATTGATTTCTTCTTTTTTTTTTTTACTTTTTTTTTTTAACGGTGCCACGAATTCTGGTGAACAAGCCTATTTTTAGTAACAGGGGTAGCATACATAACTTTGATCTGAATAATAATTATTAATTTGTATAACAGCTTTTTTATTTTAAAAAGTTACATATAGATAAGCAAGAGAAAAAATATCTCTGTTTGATGAGTTCCGGCAAACAGCACATTTAAGAGTCTGTGCTCCAGGTTTGAATTAGCTAGCAAACTGTTCTGGCAAATGTCCAGTTTTAACATATTTAAAAACATTTTTAGGCTGATAAATGCTTTGTCTTTCAGCAATTCAGCATATGCACTGTGTTGCTATCTGCTGATAGTGCTGTACCATGTTTATTTTTGTTTCACTCCATTTCAGCCAAACATGGGCATTGAGGTGAATTCTTGTGAAAAGAAAACAAAGGATATTTTGGGAAACCAAAAGAAATTCTTCACATGTCACTTGGCCCTACGGCCAGGAGGTGTGAAGTAAGAGGCTGCAATGCTAGAGACATCAAATGCTTTAAAAGCTAGCACTTGAATGTTTAAAAAATAGACTGTCGGCTGAAATTTTCAATGTGCAAGAGACAGAGGAAGGGCTCAAAGGTGTTTAAAAAGGTCTGCTGGCTAGACTTGAATCAGGAGCAGTAACACTGACAAATTCATTGGTGCTGATGGTGGAGGCGGTGGTTTTGTAAGTGATTGAGGCACTGAAGATGATGGCACAAGAGCTGCAGCCATTGTCATTAGTGGTTGTGGGAGGGGTAGAGGTGACAGCATTGTTAGCAGCATTATGTCTGGTGAAGGAGTCTATGCTTCTGTCAGAGAGCAACCTTCACGTTCCTGTTAAACAGAGCATTTTGTAGGCTGTTTAGAGGGATTTGGGAGAATTCCAGGTCTCGTTTTTGCCATGTGGATGTCTGCAAACACCACAGGCTTGGCTGTTCCTTTCCCTGGTTCCCAAATGGGGAAATAACAAAATAACCTGGAAGCTACGACTTTGGCTGTTGTTCAAATGCCCCTTTTGTGGCTCTTACCAAAAAAAAATATTGTGTTTATTTTGTTTGTAGCAAAAGATGCCACAGAAATGCACCCAGAAACACCCTCCTCCTTGTCCCCTACACTAATCTTGATTAGACATCCCATCAGCAAAAGGATGGAGGCAGCATGCTGATGTTGCGATGGATATGGGAGCCTGGATAAATTCACTTCAGGTTCTTCAGCTGAGTCTGTTATGTTTATAATAAACTTAGTTATTCAAATATTTAGTAATATGTCAATATTGATGGGCTTTTTTTTTTTTTTGCTTTTGAGGACTGTCTAGAGGGCTTCTTTGGTTGCCTCAGAGGAGATAGGGGATAAGATACCATGGTCTCAGACTCCATACTGCATCAGCAGTGAGGACAAAGGGAAAGAGAACAGTTGAGATAAGTGGGACTACTTATGTGAGTAAGGACTATTCACACTAACAAGTCTGCTGGATCAGACTTTAGGGCACTAATAGGTAACATGGATGCTGCTGTTGCTCCATAAATAATTACTTGCCAGAATGGCTCAGACTGAACCCACGCCCAAGCGTGTTCAGCATTTTCCCAGCCTCGACAACAGTTTTTGTTGTTGCTGCTACTGCTGTTTAGTTGCAATAAACATAAAATCCTGCTCCAGTGCCATAGAAGAACTTTTGTTTCTGGAATTTTGTACTCTGTAATTGTGTGCAATCTATACATAGCATGGTCATATGTATTATTAAAAACCTATGCTAGAAAGAGACTCTGCTCTATTGATAGAGGAAGGATGCTGTTATAGTTTTTGCTCCCACTCTGGCCCACAGTGATTTTAAGCATGGTCCCTGCTTCTTGCTCTCCTGGAATATTTTCACCCAGCTCTCCTGCTTGTGTAACAGGTAGGGGAATGCTGAGACAATATTATGTACAACTGTAACACTCCACTTTTTCCTGCACCTCTGCTTAACTCTTTGCTAAAAAATGGGTCAGAGTTATGTCTTCTCAACACTGTTCAGAAAGGATTCCATAGAGTTAAATCTCAGGGCTATTGTATGAAAAATCCCAAATGTTTATAACAGTTCCCACTCTGCTTCAAAGCTGACAAAAAAGCATTTAATAATACACACAAAATTACTGTAAATAGTATTTGGAATACTTATGAATAACTTTTAAATAAAAACTATTAGGTAGTTAATCTACTGGTGCTCCTTATACAGACTTTCCCACTTGATTGCTTGCATTTAAATAGAACAGAGGTTCTCAGCGGGGGCTGTGCCAGCACACGTCAAACTTTCTAGGGGGCATGGCAAACCAAGGGTATGGCAAACCTTGTGCATGGAGTTGCAACGACACTCAAATTTGGGTCAGTCACCCCTCTGGCATAATGGAGGGGCAGCCAGGCCAAATTTGAGTGAGTGGCTTTGAGACCTGGTGCTTGGCCTCCCACCATCTTTGCAGTCCTTTCAGTGCCCCTGATCTGAGCAAACAATGCCATCTAAACAGGTCAGGGGTGTTTTTATAGTAACTCTTTTATAGTAAATTTTTGCTACTGTAACAGGCCGGGGCCTCCAAGTAAAAAAAAAAAATGAAACAAAAAACCTGCTAAGGTGGGGTGTGATAGAAAAAAGATTGAGAACCCTTGCAATATAACACAGTTCTGTATTTTAAAATACACATATAAACATATATAATCCTTTAATCTTCTCTCAGAGATGATTTCTCAGTCTCTTTAGTGTTGCCATAATAGATATGTATATATGTATACCATCTGGATTTTTCAGCGCTTGAGAAGAGAGGCAGCATCTCAGTTCTTTGCCAAACATTTCTGAGCCTTGTCAGCTAACAAAAGTCTCGGCATTTTTACAGCTAGCAGGACTCCAGTCCTTTGGTTAATAGTTGACTGGTTTCTTCCATTTCTAGTTAGACAGGAAATCTGTATCCTCTATCCAAAGGTATTGGGACTGAGCCTTCACAGCAGACACTTCTCTTGATCCTGCATCAATCAGCTGCTGAGTCCAAAGAGCTGTCTTTCACTCCTGTAATTGCAGCCTTTCCCTGTGAGCTCTGATTGGCCACTCTCAGGAGGTGAGTATGTGTGGAAACTGCAAGACTGCTTGCCCTCAGTGAAAACTTCTTAGCTTCAGAAAGAGTTAGTGACCATGTCTAGTAACTGCCACATTCTGCTTCTGGATGTTTCTAACTCCTTCTAGCTGAGTTGCTCCTCCCTTGCTCACTGCACAGTATATTCAAACTAAAATCCATGTCTCCTCCTCACTGCTTCCCTCCATTTCTTTGGATTTAAAATAGGGCTGTCAAGCAATTAAAAAAAATTAATCATGATTAATCGTGTGATTAAAAATTTAATTGCTATTAATCGCACAATTAATCACACAGTTAAACAATAACAGAATACCAGTTATTTAAATATTTATGGATGTTTTCTACATTTTCAAATATATTGATTTCAATTATAACCCAGAATACGAAGTGTACAGTGGTCACTTTATATTTATTTTTATTACAAATATTTGTACTGTAAAAAACAATAGAAATTGCATTTTTCAATTCCCCTAATACAAGAACTGTAGTGCAATCTCTTTATCATGAAAGTTGCACTTACAAATGTAGACTTATGTACAAAAAATAACTGCATTCAAAAATAAAACAGTGTAAAACTTTAGAGCCTACAAGTCCACTCAGTCCTATTTCTTCTTCAGCCAATCACTCAGACAAACAAACTTGTTTATATTTGCAAGAGATAATGCTGACCGCTTCTTGTTCACAATGTCATCTGAAAGTGAGACTAGGTGTTCTCATGGCACTGTTGTAGCTGACGTTGCAAGATATTTACATGCCAGATGTGCTAAAGATGCATATGTCCCTTCTTTCCTAAAATACCATTCCAGAGGACATGCATCCATGCTGCTGATGGGTTCTGCTCAATAACAATCCAAAGCAGTGTGGACCAACACATGTTCATTTTCATTATCTGATTCAGATGCCACCAGGAGAAGGCTGATTTTCTTTTTTTGGTGGTTCAGGTTATGTAGCTTCCGCATTGGAGTGTTGCTCTTTTAAGACTTCTGAAAGCATGCTCCACCCCTCATCCCTCTCAGATTTTGGAAGGCACTTCAGATTCTTAAACCTTGGGTCGAGTGCTGTAGCTATCCTTAGAAATCTCACATTGGTACCTTCTTTGCGTTTTGTCAGATCTGCAGAGAAAGTGTGCTTAAAATGAACAATATTTTCTGAGTCATCATCCGAGAATACTATAACATGAAATATATGGCAAAATGCAGGTAAAACAGAACTGGAAATATACAATTTTCCCCCAAGGACTTCAGTCACAAATTTAATTAACACATTATTTTTTTGATGAGCATCATCAGCATGGAAGCATGTCCTCTGGAATGATGGCCGAAGCATGAAGAGGCATATGAATCCTTAACGCATCTTGCATGTAAATATCTTGCAATGCCAGCTACAACAGTGCTATGCGAACACCTGTTCTCATTTCTGGTGACCTTGTAAATAAGAAGTGGGCAGCATTATCTCCCATAAATGTAAACAAGCATGTTTGTCTTAGCGATTGGATGAACGAGAAGTAGGACTGAGTGGACCTGCAGGCTCTAAAGTTTTTCATTATTTTGTTTTTGAGTGCAGTTATGTAACCAAAAAAAATCTACATTTGTAACTTGCACTTTCACGATAAAGAGATTGCAGTACAGTACTTGTATGAGGGGAATTGAAAAATACTGTTTCTTTTTTCATTTTTACAGTGCAAATATTTGTAATAAAAATAATAATATAAAATGAGCAGTGTACTCTTTGTATTCTGTGTTGTAATTCAGATCAATATATTTGAAAATATGGAAAAACATCCAAAATATTTAATAAATTTCAATTGGAATTCGATTGTTTAACAATGTGTTTAAAACTGTGATTAATCACAATTATTTTTTTTAATTAATCGTGTGAGTTAACTGTGATTAATTGACAGCCCTAATCATGCAGGTTAAATTTGGTTTGTGTTTGTTTGTTTTTTGTAACTGTGATGGAGGATGCTTTACTGAGAACATAGTGTTTACAGATTTATAGGAAACCCAATTATGTACGGAGTATTGCTATTGGCTCCCAAAATGTGTCGGAAGCTACAACACCAGTACTACAGATAACGAAAGGGTTTGACTGATGTGTTGTCTACGCTGGATTTTAGCCACTGGTTTGGCTGCACCACTGCAAACCTCTTGTTCAAACATGCTATACACCAGGGCAGTGTGGTTTGAAACTAGGTGTGACATTACCGAGCGTAAAATCTGGACCAATGAGCAGCTTTGTCTCCTCAATTCTCAGATTTGGGGTGCCCTTTACACTGCTTCACTGTGAGAGTTGCCCGTCCTGGTCTCCACACACACAGCCTCCAGCATGCAAGTTACTCCCCGTTTTGTAAATGAGTGCTGTAGCCAGCCACTCTTGAATTACACTGCAGAGCAACACCAGCAAATTTCCAGTCCCAGATTTTCCCCAGAAATGTCTCTCTTATACTTCCACCGTCTCTCTTGGACAATACAAGCTCATATAAATGCTGTCATTTTATTAATAGAAAATTATATGAACAAATCCTGTTATCCCAAATGGAGTTTCCCAAACACTTCAATCCAAGCACACTGGTTTAGATAAAGCAATAAAACAAAAGATAGCTTTTATTAGCTACAAAAGATAGATTTTAAGGGCTTATAAATAATGAGGCATAAGTCAGAATTGGTTAAAAGAAAATAAAAGTAAAACACAATTAATGCCTAACTTAACAAGCTAAGTGAATTCAAAGCAAAGGTCTCTCTCATTGCATGTCCCAGCAGTCTTACTGACTGAATTCCTTTCTGTCAGGATCCTTCCCTCAATCCAGTGCTGTTTCCTTTATTCTTGAATTGTTGTCGATGCCATGAGTAGAGAGAAAGGGAGGAATCATTTTGGGGTGCCTGCTCCCCTTTCTTATAGCCCTTTCTCTTCTTTGAGAATCCTTGCCAACTGAGGTTCAGGAGATGAAGAGTCTGTGTGGACAGGAACTCCCAGCTGTTTCTTTGTCACAATATAGATTTTCACCCACATCCTCTTTCCTGCCAAAGAATGGGCACTTAACCAGGCAATGGTCCATTTGATTTTGTTGACACCTGACTGAGGCATTGGCTAACCTTTTGTCTCTGGGGAATTGGTTTGTGGTTGCTCCCACCCAGACTTGGAACATAATAATACCGTACAGAGGAATTCTATAACTTTACCTGCAATTTTGCCACACATATTTTGTCATGACAATAATGATTAGCAAATTATAAGTTTTCATATGATACCTTACAAAGCACTCTTTGTACAAAATTTATCATAGTCTTGTAAAGAAGATGAACATAGGGGTACAGACTGTCACACTAGGGTAATCAGCACTGGTACAAATCATGTTCCACTGATGTAAATCACGTCTGCATTGTGGGTTTGCACCAATTCTTTAATGTATTTCCTTTTTTTAGCATTTCGGGATTCAATTTTTTTCTTTTTGGTGTGATTCTGAATCACCTGATGCCCAGAGCAGGGAAATCAGTGCCAGTCCCTAAGGCATTTAGATTTTATTTAAAAACAACTATCATATGAAAACATCTCATTTTGCTTCATTTCTACAATTTAGTCACTTTCTGAGATTCTTCTTTGGCCACCTGGTCGTGCCCCCACATCGGTCTGATCCCCTCTTCTCTGCTGTTCTTTTGGAATGCAGACCTCTCACATTTTGTGGTGATTGGGTGTCTTGTTTTGCTCAGAGAAGCTCAGACTGATGAATACCAATTACATGCAGTCAATGCAGAAACCCTTCTGAGCAAACTTCCTAAAAATCCCCATGTAAACATTGTCTAAGTTATTCATGAATAGATCCCTAAGTCCCACATCCTCCCTTCTGCATGCAAAAAAAAAACCCAGAAAGGGTGTGTGTGTGGTGGGGGTATGTGACGGATATTCATTTCAGAAGCTCTGCATCCTTTAGGCTATTTCCAATCCCTCGCATTGGACCTTTAGGAGGCAAGGCCAATGTCACAAAGAAAATACATCATAAGTTACAGAGTCCTGAGAAGTCATCATGGCGTGTAGACTGTTGGCTCTTTTCATACTCGTGCTGGCCATACATCCTCGCTGTACCAACCTAGCTCTCATGTAGCCATGGAGGGGATGGTGGCAGCTATGAGATGTGCTACCTCTTAGCTACCCATCCTCATGTTTTGTGAGTTTTCTGGGATTATTCTATGCTTCACAGTGGCCAGCAGAGAGGGGAACATATGCTGCAATGCTTTATCTCGGAGTGGGGACAGGGGTGTCTCTGAGTATCTCCAGGTTTTTTCATAGTAGTGGAACATCTGTCAGATTTCAAAAAAGTAGGACTCAGAGGAGCTCCTCAGACTTTTTTGACCAGCTCAAATTAAAAAATGCAAACACCTGTTCTTCTTCTGCACAGGAGTCACAGTTGTCTTTGTCCAGTATTTATTTAGTATAAATTCAATTGTGAACTGATACATAGATAAATCTGAAGGATTAGTGAAAAGTGACCAATTACAAGTGACCTGAAGGGAGCTGGGGGAGGGGGAGGGTAACTGGTTGACAGAAAGGTAAGGTGATATGGTACTAAAAATGTTAAGTCTTACACTGAAGAAAATACTTTAAACACAGTGGTGGAATGTAAGTAGTCATGCCCATCATGTTAAAATGCATTTGTATTTATTTTATCTCCTTAATCCAGCGGTTCTCAAATTATGGGTTGTGACCCCGAAGTAGGTTGTGACCCCATTTTAATGGGGTTGCCAGAGCTGGCGTTAGACTTGCTCAGGCCCAGGGCTGAAGCCAAAGTCCGAGCCCCACTTCCTGGGACTGAAGCCGAAGCCCAAAGGCTTCAGCCTTGGATGGCGAGGCCTAGGTTACAGCTCCCACATCCCAGGCTGAAGCCCTCAGGCTTTGGCTTCAGCCCCTGGGTGAAGGGGCTCGGGCTTGGGCTCAGGCCTCTGTCCCTCTTCTTGGGGTCGTGTAGTAAGTTTTGTTGTCAGAAGGGAATTGCGGTGCAATGAAGTTTGCAAACCACTGGGGCAACTGCAGGGCCGATGGCTGGGAGTCGATGTGGTTCAGAGGGTAATCTTGAGCTGTAGAAGGCGTCTACAATATGAACGCTAACTGGACACAAAAGGAGAAGATAGCTTCAAGTTTTCATATCATGATGTTAATTATTTTTACCCTCATAGTTAAAATGGAGGGTAAACAATGACTTGGCACCTTGTGAAATGTCCATGATGTTCAAAGGAGAAAAGACATTGCAGCAAAGTATGTCCTTGGTTACCTTTGGACAGTGTTATTGATGAAAATCACGGCATAAATGCTGGCATAGAGTTGGGCATCAATAGACTTGATTTTCAGTGGGTAAATTAATGTGGAAAGTTAAAAACCTGTGCTCAGAACTCCAGAGAAAGATTTGCTAGCCTTTGAAAGGCTTTTCATGTATTCAGTATACCTTCTGCTATGCTTACAATACCATTTTTCACATATATATGTTGTTATGCCATTTCACTGATCTGGGATTATTTCTCTTCTTTTATGGTCTCTATGGAAAATTAGCAATACTTCACCTTGTAAAGCTACTTCATCACTGAGTGGACTTACAGAGCCCCTCAAATTATTTGCTGTGGGTCTTCCAGGCATAGCTTTGCCATATTTACACTGTGATGTCACATTGGTTTGACCTGTGTCATGACATATAAACAACATCATCTGTGGCAAAGCAATGCCAGGGATACCTGTGTGGGTATACTGTGGTACTATCTCTTTAAAATTAGTTGTATAGTCACCAGAGGGCCTCCCTGTGGAAGGGGTCTCTCATCTAATTCAGGAACACTTGGGGTCTGCAGTCTCAGAGTCTGTAGAAGTCATCTTGTTATGTAACTAATAAAGAGAATTGTAGTTTAAATTTTATATCCCTGGTCTCACTCTGCCTCCTGAAGTACAGAGGCTGCAGCGTACTTACAAGTAAGATACTCGTGACCAGAGGCAGATTTACTATGAAACAAACAGTGCGGTGGCCCGGGGCCCCCAATGACAGGGCCCCCCCCCAAAAATGCAGGACAAATCTCATCTGACAACCTGCCCCTGAGTCCCGGCCGGCAGCGCAGCAGGGCTCAGACAGGCAGGCTGCCTGCATTCCATGGCTGGTGGCCCCACGCTGCTCCCAGAAGCAGCTGGCTGCTGGCACATCTCTGTGTGCCCCTGGCATGGGGAGGTGGCTCCGCACACTGCCTCTGCCCCAGGCAGCACATGGAGACCTGCTGTCCCCTCCCGCCAAGGGGCACGCAGAGACGTGCCAGCAGCAGGGCTAAGGCAGCTCCCTGCCCATGCTGCCTCTGTCCCTCCACACTGCGCCACTCCCAGAAGTGGCCAGCATGTCCCTGCAGCCCCTGGGGGCGGGGGTCTGTATGTGTGTCTCCGCACGTTGCCCCCACCCTGAGCACCGATTCTGCAGCTCCCATTGGCTGGGAACTGTGGCCAATGGGAGCTGTGGGGGCAGCACCTGCGGGCAGCGGCATGCAGAGACCCTCTGCCACACCCCCACCCGCCTAGGAGCCACTGCCAGAGGAGTGTGTGTGCCGGTCACTTTGGGAGCCATGCCACCTGAGATAAGCACTGCCCTTCCTGACCTCTGCCGCACTCCAACCCCCTGCCCCAGCCCAGAGCCCACACCCTGCACCCAAACTCCCTCCCAGAGCCTAACCCCCACACTGCCTCCTGCACCCCAACCCTCTGTCCCAATCAAGGTACCTCACTTTATTTTCATTTACTTCCTATTACTTATAATGTAGGAGGAGGATGAAGAAAAAAGAATGAAAATGGGGTGGGGAGATAAAAGAGAATGTTCTTTTTTGTGGCTGGGTCCCAAGGAGGGGTGAAAATGAAGTTGCGCACAGGGCCCCGCTAACTCTAAATCCACCACTGCTTGTGATGGCCTGACCATGTTAGGAAGCACACAGCCATCCTGCCTTGTGTATGTCACTCGGTGCAGTATTTCCTCTCTTTCCCCCTACTGACTGTAGTGATGAACAGAGTTATTCTAGTGATGTCAGTCCCTATGCTCAGCTGTCCCCGCTGTGAAGCCTAAGGACTGTGCTCTTGTGATTAGCATTCCACTTACACTGTCAGTGATGAGGGAGAGGAGATACAATCAGAGTAGAGGACTTCAAAGAAGTTATAAATGGGTCCCTAAAAGACAACATGTAGCTCTACAGTTTCAGCCTGGGTATCACTAACATATCATCTTAAATAGCTGTAATGCTCTTACAAACCTATAACAAGTGCACAAGTGCAGAACCATCACTACTATACCTTCACAATCACATTTTGAAAGTAATTGTATAGTGAACATTTATTTTTTTCATTAGTAGGGTATGGTTTTGCAGTGGAGAAGACTCAGGCTCACAGTTAGTTTGTATTTCCTGCATATAACCTGTAAATTCACTTAGAAGGGCATTTTCTTTCAGGCAACATCGTAATAAAACACAAACAAACAAAAAATAAAGGATTAAGTGGCAAAATATCTTCAGCCATAGCTGAGGTTTAGCTGAGGAGGGTTATGATTTTGGTAGCCAAATAAACTGGTTCCTGAATACCACATTCAGATTATGCATTGAACAACCCCCAAATGATTTCTCCATTAAGAAGCTACAGACCTGCAATCCTACATTTTTTAATAAAAGAAAACGTAACAGCAATCCTTGCAATATTTCAGTGCTTGGGATATTTTGATAAAGGATGAGGATGAGATGTTTCTGTTTCTTTAACGTTACTTTGATTAGCTTAAAATTATAAACTAATGTATACAAGCACTATCATACACAAACAAAAGAATGATTGACCTAGACAAATTGGAGGATTGGGCCAAAAAAAATCTGATGAGGTTCAACAAGGACAAGTGCAGAGTCCTGCACTTAGGAAGGAAGAATCCCATGCATCGCTACAGGCTTGGGACCAAGTGGCTAAGCAGCAGTTCTGCAGAAAAGGACCTGGGGATTACAGTGGACAAGAAGCTGGATATGAGTCACCAGTGTGCCCTTGTTGCCAAGAAGGGTAACGGCATATTGGGCTGTAGTAGGAGCATTGCCAGCAGATCGAAGGAAATTATTATTCCCCTCTATCCGGCACTGGTGAGGCCACACCTGAAGTATTGTGTCCAGTTTTGGTCTCCCCACTACAGAAAGGATGTGGACAAATTGGAGAGAGTCCAAAGGAAGGCAACGAAAATGATTAGGGGGCTGGGGCACATGACTTACGAGGAGAGGCTGAGGGAACTGGGCTTGTTTAGTCTGCAGAAGAGAAGAGTGTGTGTGGGGGGGGGTGGGATTTGATAGCAGCCTTCAACTACCTGAAGACGGGGGTCCAAAGAGGATGGAGCTAGGCTGTTCTCAGTGGTGGCAGATGACAGAACAAGAAGCAATGGTCTCAAGTTGCAGTGGGGGAGATCTAGGTTGGATATTAGGAAACACTATTTCACTAGGAGGATGGTGAAGCACTGGAATGGGTTACCTAGGGAGGTGATGGAATCTCCATCCTTAGAAGTTTTTAAGGCTCAGCTTGACAAAGCCCTGGCTGGGATGATTTAGGTTGGTGTTAGTCCTGCTTTCAGCAAGGGATTGGACTAGATGACCTCCTGAGGTCTCTTCCAACCCTAATATTCTGATTCGATGATGACTTTTTTTTAGTGTGTATATATATATACACACAGATAGAAGGCCTGATTCTCCACTGTATTTTGTAGTCATTTATATCTGTGCAAAGTGGATGGAAAACACTACCAAATCACAATCCTAGGGCAGATCCAATGCTCACTGAAGTCAGTGGAAAGCCCTGTATTGCCTAAATGTTGAGGCTGTAGGTTTTTGTTTTTTGGCACTCAGGAGTGTTCAGCATAATGAGTAACTGAAAACTGATGTTTCAGAGAATGTAGGAATTGGCTGATTTCTATGTGTTGAGTATCACTTGACTTATTCCCTATTTTAACAGAAAAACAACTGGATTCCCTTTTGGAGCCACTCTGATTTGCTGGACGATGAACTATTTATTCACATGATGTGATAGAATTACATGTTGTTTTCTTCTACTAATCAGAAAAAGAAACTTTAAAAATAATGGGAATTTTCTTACAGATAAAACTGGAGGACCATAATAAATAGCTAAGATTTTTACAATTGCATTAAGCTAGCCTACATTTTAATGTACACACTTTGGTGAAATTATTTTTTGGTAGTTTCTATTCATGCGACCTTTTTGCTGTGACTATTTTACATAATTTGATATAATTTGAAGTGGCTAACAATGGCTGCTAATTGTAGAGGTAGAAACATGCAAATAAACAAAAGAACTTTCATAGGTGAAGGTTAGGATCCTATATCCAGTAGTGTGGGCCAAATTAATATTAGTTTAATAACCTATAAACTGTGATAGAAAATGTAATTGTCCTACATTACACGGGTATTCCTTTAACTGCACAGTTTATTCAAATGTATAATCTAAATAATTGAGTATCTATGCATACAATAGAACATTGCCTCATATGCAAACACCATTTAATAGACAGTTATATCCAAACAGATGGATAAAAAAGATGCCTGAATATAATTGGTTTGCTTTTGATTATTCCGCAGATACAAATTTACTTAAACAATAAGTCTGGACAGGGTAGGATTCATTGTCACACAAAATTCAGTTTGGTAAAGTGAAGCTGAGGAATTTATGAGGAATTTAGTGTGACTCTTTTTTAAACCAAGCTTCCATATTTTTAAGCAATATTTTGTTTATACTTTTTTTTAATGCAATAATTGCTGAGTTTTCCACAGAACGCAAACACTGCACACCAACATCCACGTGTGGCCAAGATATTAAAAAATTAGTGACTAAAGTTAGTCTCCTAAACCCTTATGTGGGGATTACTTAAGTGGCCTGATTTTCAAAAGTACTGAGCACCCATAAGCTCCCATTGAAACCACTTTTAAAAATTAGCAATCTAATTTAGATGCTGGTCTGCTTTGTTCTGCTTGTTTGGTACAGTTGACCCTTGCAGCCACGGGAAAGCCCCATTGAAGTAAATGGAGCTCTGCATGTTCAGAGGGGTAAGTCTGTATGGATCGCCATGTAGGAGCTGAACTTTAGACTTAAGAACCTAACTTTCTGCACCTATATTTGAAAATCTTGGCCATATAGTAAATGTGAACATACATAGGTGTCTATCTGCATATGAGAACAGGAGTACTTGTGACACCTTAGAGACTAACAAATTTAATTGAGCATAAGCTTTCATGGGCTACAACCCACATCATCGGCTGCATAGATGAAGTGGGCTGTAGCCCACGAAAGCTTATGCTCAAATAAATTTGTTAGTCTCTAAAGTGCCACAAGTACTCCTGTTCTTTTCGCGGATACAGACTAACATGGCTGCTACTCTGAAACCTGTCTATATGCATATGAACAATGTGTGGTATTTTTGTATGAGGTGAACAAATAGAGTACTGCTGAAGCCTGAGCTAGTGAAACTTTGAACCTCCTCGACTTCCATTGGTTTCAGAAGGCATAGAGAGTGCTGAGTACTTAGCAGGCCTGATCTCAATCAATTTTAAATAATAAGTTTACCGTGTCTAGTCACATGTCCACATGACATTTTGTTAATAGTTTCTATTGTTGCATCTGTTATTACCTGTAATAAAATGAGATCAATAAATGTACATCTCATGGAATCTATTTTTGGCAATGTATGAGTGTTTCTTCCTTTTTTTTTAACCCCTCTCTGTTTGACATAGGAAAGCTGTCGGTTTTTTAAAATAAACTCTCTCAGAAAATCGAAATATGGCACTGCCACTGAGTGCTGCCAATTTGCTAATAAGATTTAGGAGCTTTCCACAGAGCTACTCACAGTTGTTAAAATGTCTTTAGAAAATGTCTTCTTTGTTACTGAAGTTGCCGTACATACATATGGACATTTTTTTCTGAAAATATTCCAGGGATTTTATTACCATTAATCTTTTCTGAGGGTGTATATAATTTATCTCACAAGCCATCAGAATTCCCAGAGGGTAAATTACTCTAGAGGTCTCTGTGCCCTCATACTGTATCAAATTGACCTGCTTCTTGTTTGCCATTTTTGTGTACTACATTGCTTATTTAACAAGAAACAGAATGATTGTGATTCTGAGAAGGTCCTTTGATAGTAGTTTTGACACTCTGCCTGAATAATGACCCTCATTATGGAGCCCATGACAGGCTCTGAAAGTACTGATTTATGAATACATCACAGGTTCAGCATTAGAGCTCCCCCTACTCACTTACTCCTGATATAGGACTAGATATAGATAGATCCCTTTGAAATTCAGTGAAGATGAGATAATTGCATGATTATGACCATTCAAATAACCTCTTTTTCTGATTTAACAAAGCTCTGTCATTTAATTTTGATTGTCTCCCAAGTTTTTAGAAACCTTTGAAAAAATGTTTATTAGGAAAATCTATTTCATGTTAGGCGGGCAGCCATGTCTTAGAGGACAGTACGGTGGAAGTTACAAATACTTTTGGTTGCTAGAAATCTGATGCTTTCTATAGCAAACACTCATTAACAGTTGATATGATAATAGACTGTTAGAAGGAAGCTTAGCTAAGAGCTAAAAATCTGTGTCCTTGCTAAAACAAATTACAAGACACTTTGTAAACACATTTTTGTGAGGATTTTTGTTGATTTATTGTTTCCTCCATAGCGGTTATTTAAATAAATGTAGCTAATTTAGTTCGTTTGCCGCACTGTATAATTTTGTTCTTTGTGTGACGGGGTTATATGTAAAAGCCTGAAGGAATCACATCCCCATTAATCTTTTTACAAGTACAATAAATAAATAAAGAGACATGGTTTAATTTTGCCAGTTAGAAGATTTAAATAGGCGGTGGTGGTAAAAGTCTCTCTCTTTTTTTTTTTTTTCCTTCTCTACTCTTAAATAAATGGAAAATATACCTCACTTCCTTCCTGCTTCTTAATAACAAAATGCTGACGTATAAGTAAATGTGTACATGAATTTATGTAGTTTACTAAGCATCTAGAAACAGATTTTTGCTACAGCTTACCCCTTAAGATATATTTTCCCACATGCATGTGGGAAATGGTATTCTTTATTACTTCTTCTCCTAAAACTACTGTGTACCATTGCTGTACACAACTGCACAGCCGCTGTGAATCATCCCATAGGTGGCTACATTTCAGTTGTGGTAAAGTGGTCTTCACATAGGGTTCAATTGTCCCATTTAGGCACAGTCCTCATTAGGGGCAAGAAGGAGACAAACTGCGTAGAGGATGCAATTTCTGCTGAGCATACAGAAGCTGAGTAGCTGCTACAACCTCCCTTTGGCCTGGTCTACACTACGAGTTTATCTCGAATTTAGCAGCGTTAAATAGAATTAACCCTGTACCCGTCCACACAACGAAGCCCTTTACTTCGATATAAAGGGCTCTTAAAATCTATTTCTGTACTCCTCCCCGACGAGGGGAGTAGCACTGAAATCGACATTGCCATTTCAAATTAGGGTTAGTGTGGTATTGGCCTCCGGGAGCTATCCCACAGTGCACCATTGTGACCTCTCAGGACAGCAATCTGAACTTGGATGCACTGGCCAGGTAGAAAGGAAAAGCCCCGCCAACTTTTGAATTTTATTTCCTTTTGGCCCAGCGTGGAGTGCTGATCAGCACAGGTGACCATGCAGTCCCAGAATCAAAAAAGAGCTCTAGCATGGACCATACCGGAGATACTGAATCTGATCTCTGTATGGGGAGATGAATCTGTTCTATCAGAACTTCCGTTTCAAAAGACGAAATACCAAAACATTTGAAAAAATCTCCAAGGCCATGATGGACAGAGGCAACAACAGGGACTTAACACAGTGCTGTGTGACACTTAAGGAGCTGAGACAAGCCAAAGAATCAAATGGATGCTCACAGAGGGAGGGGCGACTGACAACTGTAGCTATCCCACAGTTCCCGCACTCGCCGAAAACTATTTGAATTCTGGGCTGAGCTCCCAAAGCCTGAAGGGTCAAAAACATTGTCACGGGTGGTTCAGGGTATATGTCGTCACCTCCGCCCCACATGAAAGCAAAGGGAAAAAAATCGTTTCTCGCCTTTTTTCAATGTCATCGTATGTCTAATGGATGCTACTGGCAGACGTGGTGCTGCAGCGCTACACAGCAGCATCCCTTTGCCTTGCCTTGCGGACAGCAGACGGTACAGTAGGACTGGTATCCATCATCGTCATCCCATGGGTGCTCCTGGCTGGCCTCGGTGAGGTCTGCCGGGGGCGCCTGGGCAAAAATGGGAATGACTCCAGGTCATTCTCTTCTTTTGTCTAATGGAGATTCAGTCCTGCCTGGAATATCATGCCAGCTGGAGGCTTCTGCCTCAGGCTGCTCTCCCAGTCAGCAGCACTGCGCGGTTGTGCCTACCCTAGCCTACTCCTTGCTACCAGGGCTCACAATCAGATACTTAGACCTCTACATTTTGCTGCAAATAAAAAAATTAAGCTGCCGTTTAGAACTGTCACCCAACATACATATCCTGGGACATTTTGTATTTTACCAGTGTCAACCAAAGGCCCACACACAAATGGATATTCAGTCCTGCCTGTGCTTCTATCCTAGTGCTTATCACAGATTTTCAGCTATAGGCTGAGCAAGTGCAGAATGGTGGTTCACTCTACTTCGCTGTAAGCCAACCGCCCTCCCCTCCCCCTTTGATCTTTGCTTGCAGAGGCAATAAAGTCAGTATTGTTTCAAATTCATGCATTCTTGATTATTTTATCACACAAATGGGGGGATAACTGCCACAGTAGCTCAGGAGGGGTGGGGTAGAAGGGAAGCAACGGGTGGCGTTGTTGCAGGGGCACCCCCTAGAATGGCATGCAGCTCATCATTTCTGCGGGATGTCTGGGCTCTGACCTGGAGCGGCCATTTGCCTCTCTGGTTCTTTAGCAGACTTGCCTGATATTCTAGGCAGGACTGACTCTCCATTAGACAAAACTTAAAGAAGAGAATGACCTGGGGAATCATTCCCATTTTTGTCCAGGTGCCCCTGACCGACCTCACCGAGGCAGGACATGAGCACCCATGACAGCAGCAGACGGTACAGTATGACTGATAACCATCTTTGTCTACTTGCAAAGCAGCAGACGGTACAGTATGGCTGGTACCCGTCTTTGCTAACTTGCAAAGGCAAGGGGATGCTGATGTGTAGCACTGCAGTACCATGTCTGTCAGCAGCATCCAGTAGACATACGGTGACAGTGAAAAAAGGCTGAACGGGTCTCCATGGTTGCCGTGCTATGGCGTCTGCCCGAGCAATCCAGGGAAAAGGGCTCGAAATGATTGTCTGCTGTTGCTTTCACGGAGGGAGGATTGACCGACAACATTTACCCATAACCACCCGCGACAAATTTTTGGCCCCATCAGGCATTGGGATCTCAACCCAGAATTCCAATGGGCAGGGGAGACTGCGGGAACTATGGGATAGCTATAGGATAGCTACCCACAGTGCAACGCTCCGGAAGTTGACACTAGCCTCGGTACATGGATGCACACTGCCGAATTAATGTGCTTAATGTGCACTCGACTTTATACAATCTGTTTCCAAAAATCGATTTCTGTAAAATCGGAATAATCCCGTAGTGTAGACATACCCAGAGTGTCATCTAGAGGTTCCCTATGGCCCCAGCATTCCTATGGGGCAAAAGTGCCATGGAATCTTGAATGACACCAAGTGGTGGGGACTTTTATGTTTATATTCACCTGAGAGAGGCGCCTTTCTTCAATGCTCTCTTAGAATGAAGAGTGCCACCGGCTGAATCACTAGCACCATTTCCTGTGGTACGTTGGTGTTCCTTGGAGGTCTCATAGCCAGCCCTGCTTAGATTGTTTAAGTTAATAGAGTCATTGGCTCACGATACATAGTAGTGTAGCTATGTTATTACATCATTAAAATGTAGTTGATGATTTTAATGTCAGTCTCATTGCCAAATTCTGTTCTTCAGATGAAGATAGGTCTATAGTAAAATTCCTACTCTATTCCATTTTTCCTTGCTCACTGTGCCCTCCCCATCCATGAGTGACTATGGAGATTAAAATTGCTTTCAAGGTACTTTCTTTAGTTAATTGTAAATTATGTCTAGGAACGATAAGGGCCATCAGTGTTACAGACAGCTCAGTCAATTAGAGGATATTAAGATGGTTTTTGAAATTTATAATCAAAATAATCCACTTTCATTTGTGTTTGGACTTCAGTGCTATGGCCACCAAAAGAAATCTTTCATAAACCGTATCTCTCAGAGCTATAGGTTTCTATATTGTTAATTTGGTGGAATTTAGGCACCAGGAAGTCTAATGATGAAGTAACATAAAATGTATTTGCAGCTTCTGCAGTGCAGGTGTGTTGAGTGAGACACATCTGTGAAAACTTTTTTTTTTTAACTTTGAATACCCCTTTCATAAAGATACTAAAGCTGATTGTTTGCTTTGTTGCTTTCCTGGTTGGGAAAGCTAATACCAGAAGAGTACTGTACTTTTATAAAAGTATTTCAGAGTATAACAAAACCTTCTAGACTTTAATAACTATACATGACTGATCTGTCCTCTCTGGCAAGGTTAACTGTTTCTCCCAAGGAGTTAAGTGGCATATAAACTATTGTTCACACCATTTGTGCTAACAGCCTAGCATGACCTCAAATACTGTAGTGGTCATACAAGCTATCCTGTGCAATACATTTATCAACAAAGGTAAAAGGACCACAGGGGCAGAGCTGACTTTAAGTGTATTAGGGATCTATAAGGATAAATGCCTAACCTGATTCCACAGCAAAAAGTAATTACCGAACCATTGTTTCTATAGTGTTAATATTTTTTCACGGTTCTTTAGAAATATAAGCTATTTAGTTCTTGGTTTGACATCTGTACTGCATTATATTTTATACAATGCATCTCGACTAAAGTGTAGAGCGATCAAATAACAGTGAGATCATTTTACTTTTACCAGAAATCATCAAGAGAAATAAAGTATAGAAAAGGGAACAGTTTAAATTCAGTAGTTATTTTTTAATATATTTAAATGATCTAATTAACAATAGGCTAAACAGCAGAATTTTACGGCTTTATTCTTTTAAGATTGCATGCCCCATTTACAGTGTGTATAATCTCACATATTTATTCACATAGTTTTTCAATTTTTTAAAGCAATCCATTAGCTCTTTTCCTTTTTAGGTCTGACTGGCTCTCAATCCTTAGACTTCCCCATCCACAGCAATGAATGCACTACCTGAAAACAAGGATCAGCTTCAGGTACATATTGGTAATATTAGAGATATACAAACTCAAGTTAGGGGAAAACAAACTTATCAAAATTCCTCAGATGGAAATAACATTCAAGAAGTCTGACTCAGGACAGCCCTGTTATAGGCACTTACTATTTGCAAGGTCTCTGGCTGTAGAATTATCCTTATAGTCATGATTAATGAATAATTATCAGAGCCATCCCACAAATTTGGCACACACAAATGTCACAAAGGTGTTAGTCCCAAATGCCTTACTCAGGGAAGATGAGCAATTAAGTGGATAAAATACCAATAACAATTAAAAGAAGCAGCAAAGAGTCCTGTGGCACCTTATAGACTAACAGACGTATTGGAGCATGAGCTTTCATGGGTGAATAACCACTTCGTCGGATGCATGTCACCCACGAAAGCTCATGCTCCAATATGTCTGTTAGTCTATAAGGTGCCACAGGACTCTTTGCTGCTTTACAGATCCAGACTAACATGGCTACCCCTCTGATAATTAAAAGAAGAACCTGGTTGTTAGGGGATGAAGTCAAATTAGTCCATCTTGGTTTGTGTCCGTGGAAATTCAAAGCAAACTATTAATATCAAAGGAATATAGAAATTCTCACAGTCCAGCTAGTCCACTGTCCTATTTCCAAGATTGGCCAATACTACATGCTTTTGAGGAGAAAGGTGCAAGAAACCACTTAATGAGCAGCTATATGCAACTTTCCTAATGGAGATGTTTCTTCCTAAACCCAGGCAGTTGGCTGCTTTATGTCTGAATGCATGAAGTTTTATATTCCATAGAATGTTTTTTTCTGTCTAATGTAACTATGGGAGTTGGTATTATAAATGTTTACTTCTGTTTTGAATCCTGTTAAGCTGCAATAATATCTCACGGCAATGAGTTCCACAGGTTAAGTGCAGGCTATGAAAAATAAGTATTTCTTTTTATTATTTTCAGATGTCTTGCTTGTAATTTTATTGGGGTCTCTTTGTTCTAATGTCACGAGAAAGGGTAAATAGGACTTCCATATATATATATTCTCTATATCATACATTAATTCATAAATGTGTATCATGGCCTATTACTCATCTTCTCTTTAAACTACATAGTGCAAATCTTTTAAATCTCTCCCATATGGAATTTTTTCTGTGCCTTTAGACATATCTAGACATATCCCACATCTGTCAATACTCTGCACCATGTGTCAACTAGCCCCTCTTGGGTAGGGGTGGGTTGTGAGATGTTCTTTCTAAAAACAAAAAACAAAACAACAATGTTAAGTATTGCATATTTCTGGTTAGTTTTCATGCTAATAAAACATTTTGCTTTTTATTACATGCAAACCATATCATCGACGTCTGTCCTAAAGGTGCAGTGTCCTTTTGTTGAACTTCTGAGCGTATCAAATATTTCAAATTATTGCCAGTTAATGACCAGCGATGCTTTTTAATATGTTTCTTATACAGCTTACAAAGAAATAATGCAATGTTCTCAGGGGCAAATTTCCATCTCGACTTTAACCAGGTCTCCGTTTTTGTGCCCCTAACTTTGCATGTGCAGCACAGTCTACTTGGACACCAAATACCTGGAGAGCAGCAATGATCATTTGTTCTCGTCTTAATGCCTGCATGGTGTGATGCCATCACTGGAAGGATGCGAATTTGAACTGTGAGAGGGAGATAGACTAGCACTGGGTGCATGTTGTTATTTTCCCACAAGAGTTCTAGCATTTCTGTCCCTTAATTGTTTTTGTTAGTTGCCACTTCCTTTCTAACATATTACACTGTCCATACATTCTTGCATGTTTTCACAGTAAGGATCCATACACATATGCAGGGAAGTAATTTTTCTCACATGAATAGGACCATTAAGTTCAAAGGGACTATTTGCATAGGTATTCACTTGTCTATGTGTTTTTAGAATTGGGGCTCTTATACATTGCATTGTCTTATAATACATACCACAACTGTGAAAATGCTATATACCATAGAAGTAATATTCTTTTATGAATTAACTCCTTCTTAACTTAAAAACAGGCTGAAAAGACATTTAAATGTTTGCAGGCTCAAAGGCCATGTATATCTACGTTATTAATTAAGAAAAGGCATCATTATGGTGAAGAAAAAATAAAAAATGAAAACCTAATGAATTAAAACTTAGTCTTTCTCTTCATAATGTATTTTTTTCAGACACAACATAAGCTTTTTCCATAAGTTCTGCTACAAATCCAAAGGGAATTAAAACTGGACTCTAATTTCAACGGTACTATGCCAGTTTATCTTGTCAGCTCCCAGTGTTAAATACTCTTTAAGATCCTTCTGACCCTTTCTCTTTTATCTGCTTTCGCATTAGAATTAATTCCCACTACCAAGCAGAATGTTTGTTTGGCAGTTGAAGGACCCATATGCTAAATTCTGGAATATATTTCCGAACAGTAATAGTTAGTTCCTTGCTATTTTTCTTATCTGGCCCCTTGCTTGGCCTTTTGGTTGCCTTTAGTGCTAACTTTGCTGGTGGCGGTGGAACACCCCCTAGGGCTGCTGTAGGTCAGACTGCTGATGGTCTGTCTTTTCTTCCTAGATGCCATTGATGAAGAACAATTCCAACCTTGGAGAAGGTTGTGATTAAAAAGCCAGATACCGAACTTTCTGAATTTTCCCAGTATGCCTCTGGAACCCCCAGAACCATGTGTTAAAATAAATCCTACAGCGTTCATTAAATAAGTGGGGAAATTCTTTTAGGAATATTTTTTCTTTTCTTGCACCAAAGAATATAAATATCTTCAAATGGTTCTTTAGAAATAGATTTATGCTCTGTATAACTTTTACCTCCTTGTACACATTATTGTTATTGACAGCAATTCTAAAGGCTTTTTTTTAAAAAGAAATTAAATAGTGAATCAATAAAGATTAGCTATTTATTGTAGATTATTACTTTATCATTCCCATAATTACAATAATGATTGCTGATGGAAATTCTATTTATGTGAATCATTTTATACTTGTTATTTATTATTATTAATGTTACCATTATTATCTTCTTACCCTTCAGTTCACAAGATGTATCTTCTCAGTGAATTTTAATTTCAATATCTTGCTATTATACTGTATATAATCCTATCAAAGACTGTCCTTCATGCAACATTTTCAGTGATATATTATCACAGAAACCATTAATGAATGAGCTTCATATCTTACTAATACTGTTTTAGATACTATTTTTATTAATTTTCTAAGCTGTAATTCTTCATACAGTACCTATGTCTGTCATCTATTAAAGCTGTATTTTTTTTATTTTAACACAAGTATTTCAAAGGGAGGCATTAACTTTGTCTTTAAAAATACTTTTCAGTTCATAGATTCTAAATGATGATAATGTCCGTGTTTTTTCTTTTAGACCTTGTGCACACTAATTTTCACAATTTTCCCTAGTTGTTGTGACCAATTTCCTGTTAATATTCAAAATTAAATTTCTGCAAACTGTGTTCTTTCCACAATGCAAGAGGGTGAAAACAAACAAACAAAACAAATCAATGACACTTTGTCCTGTGACTAAAATGCAGACATTGTAGTGAAGTAGAGAAAAATGATTAACAGTTTCCAAGATTTTAACTATATGCTAAAAGTAAATAAAATCACTTTACTCTAGATATTGCAAGTTTCTAGCAGTAATTTTTCAGCTAAATGCCAGATTTATTTAAAAAGGATTACTCTTACAGCTAAGAAACCATTTGTTCATCTTGGTGTGTATACTTTCTTTAACCTTATGGTTGGCTGTTAAAATGATTGGGACACATGCCATCACATATGTTGTATATAATATTCAGCTCCTCTTCAAATATTTTTCTGTATGAAGTGATGAGTGCACAGTGTTGTGAAAGTTGAAGAATAACATCGTTTTAGAAACTGTCTTTGTTAAGGGCAAATCATCATTATTGGCATTCGGAACATAGATTTGACTAAGCTTAGATCATTGCTTCATCTTTTTTACTTACTTTACAGCATTCTGACAGTAGAGAGTTAGAGCCCAATATTAAAATATCCTTAAAACCTCAATACCTATAGAAAATGTAAATAAGCCTTATGGTCTTTCTGAGGAATATTAAATATACATGCAGTACTCTGTAGCATAGATTAATAGCTGGGAATGACACATTGTTATGATAACATAAACCTATGATATATTTAGCATATAGTTGTGGCATCTTGCATAAACAAAACATATCCCTATGACCTCATCAATTTTTTTATTGAATCTATTTAGTTTCCTTGCATAATTCTTTTTTTTTGTGAAACAAACTGCTTGTATAAAATTTGAAATATCTGACCAATTAGTAAGTTGCTTATACAACATACTTTATATAAACGTATTCACATTCATTTGCATAACAGTGGAGAAGCCCAGAAAATCTGGAACAATTAGGTGTCATAAAATAACTCACATATATTTTATTTGCCAACTGTTTTCATACTCTTCCGAAAAAAAGATTAATAAATATGAATGTCAACAATTCTTTGCCTATAGTAATAATGTGCCATAATGATATGAGATTCAGTTGTTTAACATTTGATCTTTTTCTAGAGGACACTCCTTCAGCATCACAGGCTTAAATATTTCTATTGATTTTTGTGCCTGGATTTACTGTGAACATATAACCATCAGAGCAGAGCAGCACTTCTGATTTCTTAGGCAAAGCAACATGATTTAAGAATTCTAAAGGATTTTACTTAATTTAATATATGAAAGAGGATTTATATACCTGGGCCCTGATTCATTAAGGTACTTAAAGCACATGCCTAAAGTTAAGCATGTGAATAGTCCTGTTGACTTCAACAGAACTATGCATGTGTTTAAAGTAAGGCACATGCTTAAGTACTTCCTGAATTGGGTCTTTAATTTAAAAAATATTTTATAGCATTCCATTCATTTGAATTTTGTTTAATTTTATGATTTAGAATATTTAGCATTTCTAAACCAATGGACTTTTTTTTTCCCCTTCAGAATATATTGGACCATAGGCCTCTGCATGAAATCCATTGATTTAACTGGAGTCGCACCACAGATGAATTTGGACCATTGTGTTATTAAAAAGGCCATGATTCAGCAAAGTGTTTAAGCATGTGCTTAACTTTAAGCATGAAAGTTAGGCCCATTGAAGTCAGTGGGAATACTTAAAGATAAGCATGCTTAAGTGCTTTGCTGGATTGGGATCAAAGAAACCAGTTCAGCAAAGCACTTAAGCATATGTGTGAGTCCTATTGAAGTTAATGGGGTTTACGCACATAATTAAGTTACGCAAGTGCTTAAACACTTTGTGGAACAGGGATGTACTGCTGAATTGTACAGGCTGAAACTTTGAAAGGGGATTAAGGCATCCTTCTCCTATTGATCTTCAATGAAAGTTGGGCATCTAAGTCCTCTGAGCCCTTTGAAAATTCCACCCTAAATTTTCTTGCACATGCCTGAGTGATTATTAGGGTTCAGTTTTTTGTTGGCATAGTGCTGAAATGTACTGCCTAAAAGGACCATTGGAAAGCATTCATCCTCAGTTCTCTGGAGCACAGAAAGGTCTACATTATGATACACATATTTAGCTGCAAAGATCTGTTGACCATTTTGTGGGGGCCGTGGTTCCTGTTGGGAATCTTGTGTCTTACCGAGTGAATGAAGGAAGCAATACCTGTACTCTGGAGAGAACAGGATCTACACCTGGACTACAGTTATGCTCGACTGCTGCACAGGTGTGTGTGTGTGCATGTGAAGGAAAAGGAAGGGGAGTTGCCTTCTCACACACACCCTCTTGCACACAGGAGATAAGCTGGACCTGACTGAGAACTTCAGGACTGTGCTCTATGTTTGTGGTTTTGGCTATGGGTGACATCTGCAGATACACGTGGATAGTATTCTGCCAGTAACTATCCCTGTATCTAGAGTTTGATTTTAGCATTTTTTTAATTTATTCAAGTTACTTTTGACTGTCTTCAAAATACTTTTGTAACTGACAGCAAACACGTCATCATCTGGTCTGTGAATATACAGTAGTAGCATTATCTGAAACACATTTCTGTTGAGGTCCCAATGGATAATCTGAATAATTATCTGGGGCAATCTTTACCAAATATGTCACTTTTCACAAATATTGAGAGCTGTTTCTTTTCTCTTGAAATCTTAGAGTGTTGGTCTGAGGAAAACAGTAGCTTTGTTTCATGTGCTTAGATAATACTGGAGCAAAATTATATCTTTCAGGGTATGTCTACACTACAAGAGTAGTTCGATTTAACTTAGGTCGAATTTGTGGATTCGACCTTATGAATTCGAATTTGTGTATCCACACTAAGGACACTAATTCGACTTTGTGAGTCCACACTAATGGGGCAAGCGTCGACATTGGAAGCGATGCATTCTGGGCAGCTATCCCACAGTTCCCGAAGTCCCCGCTTCCCATTGGAATGCTGGGTAGAGCCCCCAATGCCTGCTGGCGGAAAAATGTGTCCAGGGTGGTTTTGGGTAACTGTCGTCATTCAACTGTCACTCCCGCCCTCTCTCCCTGAAAGCGCCGGCGGGAAATCTGTTACCGCACTTTTCTGGTCAGTGACAGCGCGGACACCACAGCACTGCGAGCATGGAGCCCGCTGCGATCATCGCTGCACTTATGGCCATTGTCAACTCCTCGCACCTTATCGTCCACCTCTTCCACAGTCAGCTGCTGAGAAATCGGGCGAGGAGGCTCCGGCAGCGTGGTGAGGACATGAAGTGTGAGAGTGGCACAGACCTCTCACAAAGCACGGGATCCCGCGCCACGGAGATCATGGTGGCAATGGGTCACGTTCATGCTATGGGATGGCGATTCTGGGCCCGGGAAACAAGCACGGACTGGTGGGACCGCATAGTGTTGCAGGTCTGGGATGAATCACAGTGGCTGCGAAACTTCAGGATGCGTAAAGGCACTTTCCTTGAACTGTGTGACTTGCTGGCCCCTGCCCTGAAGCGCCAGGACACCCGGATGCGAGCAGCCCTGACTGTGCAGAAGCGAGTGGCCATAGCCCTCTGGAAACTTGCCACGCCAGACAGCTACCGGTCAGTAGCGAACCACTTTGGCGTGGGCAAATCTACCGTGGGGGCTGCTGTGATGCAAGTAGCCCACGCAATCGTTGAGCTCCTGCTCTCAAAGGTAGTGACCCTGGGAAACATCCAGGTCGTCATAGATGGCTTTGCCACGATGGGATTCCCAAACTGCGGTGGGGCTATAGATGGCACTCATATCCCTATCCTGGGACCGGCCCACCAGGCCAGCCAGTATATTAACCGAAAGGGCTACTTTTCAATGGTGCTGCAAGCACTGGTGGACCATAGGGGACGTTTTACCAACATCTACGTCGGGTGGCCGGGCAAGGTTCATGACGCGCGTGTTTTCAGGAACTCTGGTCTGTTTAGACGCCTGCAGGAAGGTAGTTTCTTCCCGGACCACAAAATAACTGTTGGGGATGTGGAGATGCCTACAGTGATCCTCGGGGACCCCGCCTACCCGCTAATGCCCTGGCTCATGAAGCCCTATGCAGGCACCCTGGACAGTGACAAGGAGCTCTTCAACTACCGGCTGAGCAAGTGCAGAATGGTGGTGGAATGTGCTTTCGGACGTCTCAAGGGGAGATGGAGGAGCTTACTGACTCGCTCGGATCTCAGCGAAACCAGTATCCCCACTGTTATTGCAGCTTGCTGTGTGCTCCACAATCTCTGTGAGAGCAAGGGGGAGACCTCTATGGCGGGATGGGCGGTTGAGGCAAATCGCCTGGCTGCTGATTACGCTCAGCCAGACGCCCGTGCCATTAGAAGAACCCAGCGGGAAGCGCTGTGCATCCGGGAGGCTTTGAAAGCTAGGTTCCTCAGAGAGCAGGGTAACCTATGACTGTCCAGTCTCTTTACAGAGAAGCTGAACCTGCCCCTGTTTCAGTTACTATTGACTTTTTTCAGCGGTTACATACCCCGTTCACCAGGTTTCCCCCCTTCCAACAGACGTTTAAAAATAAAGTTATTGGAACATTTTTAATTAACAAAGTTTTCTTTACTAACGAATTCATGTTAAAGGGTTCAAACAGGGACGCAGACTGTGGTGGGTATGGTGTGCAGTGATGTACAGACCGCTTCTACACTCGAGGACTGACAGGCTCCTGCTCCTACAGCGGTCTCTGGGGGGAGGACGGTTACAGGAGGGTGTGCAGGAAGGGGTGGGTTTGCAGGAAGGGGTGAGGGGTGTGTGGGAAGGGTGAGTAGGTGTAGGGGGATGATGGCTCTGGCTGGGGCTCAGGGCATCCGAGAGGTTCATGGCTAGGGTGGAAGGGCATGGTAAGGGCAGCCTGCCTTGCCATTTGTGGATGCCAGGCGCTCGGACCCTGGGGCAGCATACACCTCCCAGACTGACCTGGGGCAGCAGACACCTCCCAGAGTGATCCGGGTGCCTAGTGACTGCACTCTGTGTGTGACCTGCTGTTGATCCTGCCCCCATGTCTGTACCCTGGTAATGGTGGCTGTCCTATGCAATTAACAAACCCCTATCTCCCCTTCACACAAAGTCTTCTGCAAAGAAACATGACGGAAACAGTAATGAACAGCAAACTATTTTTAATACTCAACTACACAGTTGGGGGATGAAACTGGGATTTTGGATTGGGTGAGCCAGGAAGGGAAGCAATTCTCATAATTTAGGGAATGAGAGCTGTTTGGTACATGAGCGCTCTGCTGGGGTGGAGTGACAGTTTTCACGGCCCCTAGCACCCCTCCATCTTGTGATTTTGGGTGAGGGGGTGACAGGACTTTGTGGCGGGGGAGGGCGGTTGCAGATACAGTTCAGGGGGGCTCTCTGCTCCTGCCTGCGGTCCTGCAGAACATCCACAAGGCGCCGGAGCGTGTCCGTTTGCTCCCTCATTAGTCCAAACAGCGTTTGAGTCACCTGCTGGTCTTCCTGCCGCCACCTGTCCTCCCGTTCGCTGTGTGAGCGCTGGTGCTGAGAAAGGGTCTCCCTCCACTGGCTCTGCTGGGCCGCCTCGGCTCTGGAGCAGGCCATCAGTTCAGCGAACATCTCGTCCCGAGTCTTTTTCTTTCGCCGCCTAATGTGCGCCAGCCTCTGTGAGGGGGATGCCGGGGCAGTTCGGGAAAGAGCCGCAGCTGTGTGATGGGAAAAAGGAAGTGATTTCCTTGCAAAGATACATGTTTGCGAACACTGAACACAGTCTACTCAGTTTCTGTGAACAAGACCATACAGGGCACCTATCTCATGTGCTCTCAGGACAAGTTCGAATTTTCGGCATTCGCTTTCATTGCCTGGGGTCTTGCACTGGAGATCGGACAAGCGGGGCAGGGCAGCAGAATCCGTGTAGCAGCCAGGCCTGGTAAGCCGTAAACTTTAGGCTGCTTAACAGTTAATGGATAGCAGTGCCCTCCTGCTGCAGGCAATCTGGAAAGCATAAAGTCTGACCCTGTTCCAGCCCCTCGCGGCTGTCCCCGGGAAAGATCCCTGTATGCTTTTCCTCTGCAGCCTCCACCACGTGGCTGTTAAATGATGGTCATTGTTATGCAAAGGAAAAGTCAAGCATTCACAATAGTAACATTACAGTAATTCCCCTAATTAGATGCAGCAGTCGCCGAGCGAGATCACCCTGAGGCGGGTCAGTAGGAGAGACAGAGAGCGCATGCTGCGTGAATCCCTGCACAGACCAGGGCCTTATGCTGCCATGCTGGTCGAGGCAATGCTCCCACTGTACCTCAGGATGGCCTGGTGCGGAAGAGTGTGCTTCCACGGAGCACCCAATAAGGCACCTCTCCCCAGGAACCTCCTGCGGAGGCTTTTCGAGTACCTCTACGAGAGCTTTGTGGAACTCTCCCAAGAGGATTTCTGTTCGATACCTATATGTATTGACCTTCTTTTCATATAGTTTTTATTCCTGTTTTTTAAAAAATAAATGTTTACATGTTTATAGCACTTACCGACTGATCCTTCCCCTGATTCAGAGTCCGGGTTAACGGCCGGGGAGGGTTGGTAGGGGATCTCTGTGAGGCTGATGAAGAGATCCTGGCTGTCGGGGAAAGCAGTATTGTAAGCGCTGTCGCCTGCCTCGTCCTCCACAAACCCTTCCTCATCTTCCCCATCCGCGAACATCGCCGAGAAACTGCCCGTCGACACTATCCCATCCTCAGAGTCCACGGTCACTGGTGGGGCAGTGGTGGCAGACCCACTGAGAATGGCATGCAGTGCCTCGTAGAAGTGGCATGTCTGGGGCTGGGCTCCGGAGCGTCCGTTTGCCGCTTTGATTTTTTGGTAGCCTTGTCTCAGGTCCTTGATTTTCACGCGGCACTGTGTTGCATCCCGGCTGTATCCTCTGAGTGCCATGGCTTTGGAGACCTTCTCGTAGGTCTTTGCATTCCGTTTTTTGGAGCGCAGCTCCGAAAGCACAGACTCATCGCCCCACACAGCGATCAGATCCAAGACTTCCCGGTCAGTCCATGCTGGGGCCCTCTTTCTACTCTGAGATTGCATGGACTCCTCTGCTGGAGAGCTCTGCATCGCTGCCAGTGCTGCTGAGCTCGCCCCGATGTCCAACCAGGAATTGAGATTCAAACTGGCCAGACAGGAAAAGGAATTCAAATTTTCCCGGGGCTTTTCCTGTATGGCTGATCAGAACATCTGAGCTCGGACTGCTGTCCAGAGCGTCAACACAGTGGTGCACTGTGGGATAGCTCCCGGAGCTACTAAGGTCGATTTCTGTCCACACATAAGCTAACTCGACATAGCCATGTCGAATTTAGCGCTACTCCCCTCGTCGGGGTGGAGTACTGAATTCGAACTAAAGAGCCCTCTAGGTCGAACTAATTAGCTTCCTGGTGTGGATGGTTGCACGGTTAAATCGAATTAACGCTGCTAAATTCGACATAAACTCCTAGTGTAGACCAGGCCTCAGAGATGGAAATACCATAATTATATCTTCTTATAATTTATTCATTAGTGTATGGATCTAAAGCCTTCCACGGAATGTTGCACATTTCCATAAAATTCCCAAATGGAACATTTGGCAGGTTCTCTGATGTAGCTGACAGATGTGGCTAAACACATGCTATTAGACAACCATTTAATGAATACATAGGTGGTATTTGCCTTACTGCCTTCCATTGGTGGTGGTTCTTCTGGTCTGGGGGCAGATCTAAGTTGCACCACAACCCAGACAGCATGGGCTTTTTACCACAGTAGGTCCTGTGCCCAGGATAGCAGAAGTTGGTCTACTTCTTGATAGTACTACATGACCTTCTTAGTTTGCATGTGCTGCAAACCAGCAGGGGCACACCTGAGATTTAGCACAGAGATTTAGCATCTGGCACATCGCTGTTTTGGTTCATATTTGTTAATAAGCCTATAGTAGTCAAATACTTGAGATGAAATCCTGCCCCCCTTGAAGTCATTAGCAACACTCTCATTGGCTTCAATGGGCCAAGATTTAAGGGGTGTTTTTTCTGGGGTGTTACAGAGGGGTGTTTTTTCTGGGGTGTTACAGAGAAAATTGGCCATATTCATTGACAAAGCATAACAGAAGTATGCCTTTCTAACAGGCTCATTGCTTGAGCCAGAGCCACTCCTACTCTTGTTTCACCCCAGTAGAGAAACCTTGGAATGAAGTGGTACTGGAGGTGGGATTTGAAGGAGAGAGGTTCTGTTGTTTATCCTCCTTCCAGTGAAGACTTGTTCTCTGCTGTGTCAGGCTTCCACCATTTCCTTTGGGAGAGTACTTGATCTCTACAGTAGGTATTCTCCCAACTCGCTTTTCTGTCTAATTTCTCCATTGCTCAGTTTCCAACTGTTTCTGTTACTTATATCTGTGATAAGGTAAATTGTATACATCAGCAGATGATAATTGATTTTTGAGAGATCACCCACAGATTTTAGCATTGTTTAATCCTTCTCATTTTCCCCTACCCCTCTTCTTTTTTCCCATCAGTATTTTCTGGAATACTCTCTGTCATTAACATTTCAGATTCAGAGTTTGGGGAAGATCAGGGCAAATTGACCTTGTGGCACTAGATAGTCCCCAGGATGCCTCCTACCTAACTCACACTGTCTGCTTTTTGTTTTGTTCTGATTTGTTATGTTTTGCAGTTTCTGTAACAGGTTGTCCTGGTTGCTTAAGTGTGTTCAGTAATGAAAGTGTAGAGAGAAGGGGCAGGTCCCCTTTTCTTTTTCTGAACCTAAATAATGAGATTTGAGAGTCCATTGGTGTATTAGCCTGTGGTCAGAATTTAATTATGCTTATTTCTTATTCTTTCTTTTTCACTATATCTGACAGTTTTCAGAGTGTGCTCTGTAAGACTGAGGAGCCTGCTGAAGTGAATGAAGATATACTTGAGGAAAGACATGCACAACATTTTGGCAAGATTGCATTTGTAGAATGTTGAAGTACCGCAGCTGAGATCCCAGCCTTTGAAGCCCCGGGGCTCCAAATCCCATCCTTAGAATCAACCTGGCAACTTCTTGAGTGAGGTACTACTCAGCCTGATTAAATGTAACTGACTCTGGACGTGAATTGTGTTAAAATTATGTGATGACTAAGCATTAATGAAACAAGATAGTTACCTGTGTAAGCAGAGCAGGCACCCAATACCTGGGGAAGAGGAGTTTGAACCCTGGTTAGAACATACCACTGAAATGCTGCAGGAGTGGGCCGTACCAGATGCAGAAAAGCAAAGATGTCTAGTAGAGAGCCTCAGGGGCCCAGCATTGGACATGATTTGCACCCTGAAGCTCACTAACCCTGGGGTCAGTGTGAAGGACTGACTAGAGGCCCTCGAGCACACCTTTGGGAGTTTGCAGAGCTGTGAAGACAGTTATTGTAAGTGCCTTAATTCCCGACAGCAAAAGGGCAAGAAGGTTTCAGCCTATAAACAGAGGCTGGAGAGACTGCTTCAGAGAGCTGTCAAGAGGGGAGCAGTGACTGCTGAGGAGATGGATCAGACCAAACTGGCTCAAATTGTAAGAGGAACTCAATATCAGCACCCGATTCTACTTAATCTCCGGTTAAGAGAACAACAGGGGTTTAGAGAGGGTCCCATATGAGGAAAGATTAAAGAGGCTAGGACTCTTCAGTTTGGAAAAGAGAAGACTAAGGGGGGACATGATAGAGGTATATAAAATCATGAGTGATGTTGAGAAAGTGGATAAGGAAAAGTTATTTACTTATTCCCATAATACAAGAACTAGGGGTCACCAAATGAAATTAATAGGCAGCAGGTTTAAAACAAATAAAAGGAAGTTCTTCTTCACGCAGCGCACAGTCAACTTGTGGAACTCCTTACCTGAGGAGGTTGTGAAGGCTAGGACTATAACAATGTTTAAAAGGGGACTGGATAAATTCATGGTGGCTAAGTCCATAAATGGCTATTAGCCAGGATGGGTAAGAATGGTGTCCCTAGCCTCTGTTCGTCAGAGGATGGAGATGGATGGCAGGAGAGAGATCACTTGATCATTGCCTGTTAGGTTCACTCCCTCAGGGGCACCTGGCATTGGCCACTGTCAGTAGACAGATACTGGGCTAGATGGACCTTTGGTCTGACCCGGTACGGCCTTTCTTATGTTCTTATGTTCATATGTTAACAGGAACATCCCCCAAGTTACTCCCAGATGATAAAAGAGGTCAGAGAAGAGGACGCAAGGCAAGCTTGGGAAGCCCAACCCTCTGAGCCGGCCAGAACACGAACAGCCAGTGTACTGATGGTGAGCACCAGAGAGGAACTTGCCCCAAAATGCAGGTTCTAGCAGAACAGACAGCTGAGCTGCAAAGCACCATTGGCCGAGCTAAGACTTCCGTAATAAGTAGCCTCAGGCTGTGGCGATGGAGAAGTCAGCATTTAGAGCCACCATCCCACCCAGGCAAAGGGGGAAAGGACAATTCTTCTGCTACGAGTGTGGTCAGGATGGACACAGTGCTGCCAAGTGTCATAATGAAGAAAATCCCTTCTCAATGTATGGAAAACTGAGGATCAGTTGGGTCGAGGAACCTGCCAAAGGGTCTGAGAAAGGGGGCCACCCAGGCTCACAGGACTTGAAGGCTCCCTTAGAAGAGACTGTCCATCTGGAATCCCTTCAGGACTGATAGGGCCTCAAGCAGAGGTGACTGTGAGGTCAAAGGGGCAGAAGTAAAGCAGTGCTTGACACTGGATCTCAAGTGACAATTATATTTCAATCATTCTACCAATGGATGCTCAGGCACCTGCCATACAGCCACTGATTGGCCTTGGCCTGTGTGGCCTCAGCATGGATGAATACCCCTACCAAGGCTTTGTCATAGTGCACCTAGTGCCATAGTGCAGATGAGGTTGCTGGGGTAAGAAAAGAGGTAGACACTGCTGCCTTAATATGCCCCGACCCTAACGAATTCTTAGCTGGGGGGAGGATATAAACAGGGTCTGAATGAATGCTTCCCTGACAGCTAGCTGGGAGGGGGAATGACTTGGGTCTGTTTATGTAAATACAGTTTCCTCCTGCTCTGCTTACATATTCAGCAGATACAGCGGTGTCAAAGTGATCAGCTTTGACTGGTGTTGGGTACTGAATGCAGGGGTAGTGAAACATGGTTATCAATGTTGTTATTATTGTAGGAATACAGAAAAGCAGAACTGTGCTTAATCTGTCCCAAATAAGGCGGCCACCCTCAGTTGAAAGAACCTTGTTAAGCCAGGGGCTCGAATGCCAGAGCCCTGAGAAAGTAAGAGGGGTGGCAATAGGTATCTCTAGCCAGGAGGCTGCACACCCTCATCAAGGGTTCTTCCCTAGACTGGTTTAACCTGTTCCTACTCTCTGTTCAAAGAATAAGTTAAATAGGCTTCATTAGGAGCCTCTTTGTTATGTTAAATGCCCAATCAGAGCTGAAATCAGTCGTGGTGGTATTGTGTTTCTGCCAGGCCTGCTAGGAGCTAAAAATCACTGAGAACTGAAATCACTTGAAATGGGGCAGTGTTTCTGCCCAGCTTGCAAAGAGCTGAAAATTACTAAGATACTGATGTGCAGAGGTCACAGCAAAGAGGCAGGTAACAGTCAGCTGGTGAATGAGTGGCTGGTGTGGCAGAGAGGCGCACAGGGCAGCTGGTGGAGAGGCACAGCAAGAGCAGTGAGCAGGTAGCCAGCAGGGTGGTAGCGGAGAGACAAGATGAGTGTCCAGCAGGGAGGCTGGTGGAGAGGTATGGCAGAAGCAGCAAGCAGGGTGGCTGGCAGAGAAGGACAGCGAATGAGTGCCTGAGCAGCAAAGTGAGTAAGGTACCTCTTTACCCCACCGGGGCGGGGGGAGGAGATGAACTCTGTAGATGCACCTCTGAACTCTGGGTCTGCACTGACCAAGGACAGCAACTGTGAGTGGGGCGCAGAGAAGTGTCCGGCACGTGAAAGGGACTTTTGGGTTGCTGGACTTAAGAACCTGAGAGGAAAAGGACACTGCCCAACCAACTTTGGGGTGGGTCTTTTACTCATGGTTTATGTTTATGAACCCTGTTTTTGCTGTTTTCACAAATTAACACCCAGTTACTTCCCTCCTTTTATTTAAAGTTTCTTTTCTACACTCAGACTCTGTGCTTGCGAGTGGGGAAGTATTGCCTCTCAGAGGTGCCCAAGGGTGGTGTGTAAATTTCTTAGGTTACCGGGTTGGGGCTCGAGCTGGTTAGGAACTCCTAGATATTGAACCCAGTTCAGGTTGCTGCTGGCTCCAATCTTCCAGTTATCACAAAGTGATGTCAGAATTATATTTCCATGAATCAAACACATGAATCAAAAACTTCCCAGCATGCACAGAGGGATTACGGTATTTTGATTTGTTGTGTGCTGCATGTGCACATACAATCAAATTTTCAGTTAGGGCCTAATCCTGATTCCATTGAAATCAAGAGTCAAGCCCATGACCTATACAATCAAAAGCCTTCTGTGTATCTCAGACAACACACTGCTCTGTCTCAGTCCTGTTCAATCTGTTTTGTAACGTGCTTCTCTTCAAATGTTGAGTTTGGTTCTGTGTGAATTCCAAATGTGCTTGTAAGTCTCAAAGATGTTTTACTGCTTAAGTAGTTTCCCCCGATATTAATGTCTTTTCAACATAAAAATGTACAGATTAAAGAGGCAATTGATGAAGTACAATAGGCCAAATTCTCTGCTGGCTTTAATGCCATATTCTTTCATTAGCACAAATATTTTGTGTTCTTTCTTATGTCAGAGGTTTTTGATATGTCCATAAAATGACTTGTTCTCTGAATTGCAAACTCATATTTGTTTTGGGTTAACTCTTCTTGTATATCCCCGAGGAGCATAATTGAAGCCACCAAAGCTGATGCAGTGAATTTGGCAGTTTATAAGTAGCGAATACTTAGATTTGGGGGGCACATATAGCCTTTCATGTACAAAGTTCTCATTTTAACTTACCTCGGGCTACTGGCTTTACTGATTTACAGTTCATTAGGATTCCAATTTGGGTTGAAAATTCCAGTACCTGTATGCTTTTACACATTCATTTCAGTACATGCTGGCTGGCTTTAGAAAATAATTGTAACTATAGTCAATAAATGTATGCATATCACAGGGAGCAACCTCAAATGTCCCACCCACCCTCCTCCTGTAAAAAAATCCTCCTTTGCTCCCAGTTCATGGAAATATCATTCTGACATCACTTTGTGATAGCTGGAAGATTTCCTTGCCTATCATTTAACAGAATCCCAATACCATTTCCTTACTTTTAACAGTCTCCAAATCCTTATGTATCTCACATTTGCTCTGCCTGTATTTCATGTTAAAATTGAATTCTTTGGATAAGAGAGTTCTAATCTCTACGTGTGTGGTTTCTCTTAGCAGCAATGAACATTATACAAGTATCTAAAAGCAACAGTAAGGTGTACTCCAAAATAAATATATGAAAATAAAAATAAAAAAACCCAATAGCAATCAGGAATTTAGATTCTGGATTGTTGAGTATTCCTCCTGGCATTTTTGAAGTTTATAAAATGTGATTCAATCAGTAAAAGGGCTTTTATATGCTATTCAACTTTTTATCTAAAAAATGTACAGGGATATCATCAGGTATTTCTAATAGTTTTACTTTGCCTTTTATCACCATCCATTTTTTGTATGATCCACTAAAAAGGATTAACGTAACATCTTCCCCTCTTAGTTTTTCCTTTTTTCATTTGTTTGGTTACTTTGTTGATTCTTTGTTGGTGTAAAAGGGTGAAAATCCATTGAAGATAATAGAGCCACATACATTGGCCAGAAGAGAATTAAATTTAACACAGCAGAAATTTCATTTTACATTTGCCTGATGATGACCAAACATCTTGGATAAGGTGAGTATAGTTCTGCTAATCATGTGGGCTACATGTTGCTGCAGAGAAACAGGCAGCAGAAAATATTGCTTTTGGGGGGGGGGAGGGTCACTAAATTACAGAAATGGTGCCATTTTTTAAAAAGCTGCATATTTAGGGCCTTGCATCCTCTGTACCTCTGCAGTTACTTCCAGTTGGGCAAAGTGAGTGTAAAATACAGCCATTCTGATTTGGGAGCATTTACACCTACTTTGTTCAGGTATTGCACACTACATAGGGTGCATAGTGCAAAATCTGGCTCAGGATGTAAGACAGTGGTGAATCAGCCCTTTAGACTATAGTGGAAATTCTGTCAATTTATCATGGCTTAGGTCAGCCCACAATTATTATCTATTATTGGGATATTATGGTAGTGCCCAAAAGCTCGAACCAGGATTAGGGGCCCATTGTGGTGTGACCTGCACAAACATATAGTAAGACATAATCCCTGTTCCCCAAAGGTCACAATTTAAGGCCTAGATTCTGTGTTTAATTTTAAACGTATGAGTAGCCCCTTGATTTCAGTGGGACTATTCAGATGAGTCAAATTAATTATTTGCATGAGCTTTTGTAGGATTACGGCCTAAACGCACAAAACAGACAAAAGATGTGAGGGGAGACAGAGTCATAGTGAGGTGAAGTGACTTATCCAAGTTCAGAGGCCAGGTCAGTGGCAGGCCAGGAATAGAGCCTAATCCAGTGCCCTGTCCACTGAATCACGATAGCCTTACTTTTGGGCTCCTATTTGGGACTTAGAATGTTCAATAGTAATAGTGTCTGTTTTTAAAACTCGAAAATTGTCACACTTCTGTATTTAGTTTTCTTAGCATTTATAGTGTAGTGTTACTGCACTGCTACAAACAATAGACAGAAAGGACAACATTAAAACTTGGCGTGATCAGGTGTAACTATGTAACACAAGCGAATCACAGCTGTTTTGCTGCAGATCCTGAACCCAGGCTCATGGTCCGCTGCCGCAGCCACACCACCACCCAACAACTCTACTAGTGACTGGAGAATTGGGAGCCATAGGGCCTCATGCTCCAGTAAGGGTATTGCCCAGAGGGACCTGATTGGAGGAGCTCCTGAGCCGCTGATTGGACCAGGTATGCTGTATAAGCCAGAAAGATATTCAGGCAGTTGTCTGGGAAATACAATGTATCTTGGCTTGTTACTGCTACAGACCACGCTGTTTGACTCCCAGCCTTGTTCCCAGTTCCTGCCTTCAGCCCTGCCTTGTTCCTGTTCCCTGCCCCTGTTCTCTAACTCCAGCTCTGACCCTTGGCTTTGGCATTTGGCCTCTGACTCTGTTCCTGATCTTCAGCTATGATTCCTGACTGTGACATGGTTTGACCCTGGGCTCTAGCATATGGCCTCTGACTCCGGTTCTGACCCTAAGTTCCTTTCCCTGACTCCTGCTCTGACCTCTAGGCCCATGTTCCAGTCCCTGACAAGGTCTGAATATGAAGAAAAGTGTGTAGAGACAAATGTGCGAGATACCTAAACATAGAGAAACAAAATCTAGCAATGAAATTGACCTTCCTTTTGAAGTCAATTTAATTTAAATGAAAGATAATTTTTGAAATAATCTATCCTTTATTTTAAAGGTAGAGAAAAGATACAACATAACCCAAAGCAGTAATGGATAAAGCAAGGGCTTCAATTTATAAAGGAGGAATGTATCTACTGTTTAAAGAAGAGGTCTGCAAGGCAGGACACTTGGATTCTATCAGTGCCTTTGCCACTGACTCACTGTGTGATACTAAACAAGTAACTTACTCCTTGTGCGGTAAATATTGTTTTATCTGTTGGGTAAATTGAGGCATATGGACATTAACGGCAACATTTGAAAAATTAGTTTCCAGCTTTGGGTGGCTCAGTTTTTGAGTATGCAACTTGAACCACCTGTTTGCATTCAAAGTTATTGGATGGCTACTGCTACTTTGAAGTCAGTTTGACCCTAAACTTCTAAGTGCCTCCGTTTACTCAATGGGGAAAATAACAGACACCTCACAAGGGGTATTGTGAGTCTACATTACTTAGGGCCAGATTCTGATACTCGATGTAAATAAGTGTATCACCTTATTACACAAATGGTCACCTTGAAGTAAAATAGATTTTTTTTAAATGTTGACATCTATCTAAATGACTATATGTGCTGTGTGCTTACAGGCAGTTCTTCATATGAAGACTTACTAAAATGGGCTAATGCATTATCTCTGAGGAGTGGCTTACTACAATGCATATCACACTTGACCTAATGGCTTTCACCACCCCATGATTTCCCTTGGAAGAGTTGTGGGTTATTTCTCAGCAATTAAAGTAAACTGTATCATGTGACTGTCCACTGTTGTCTCTCAGTTCATGTCTGTTATATAGGTAGCACACTGAGAGACAGTGACATTTATGTTTTTAATATACTGCAAGTGTTTAAATAACAGACCTCTGAAGAATTGAATTTTCCTACAAAATATATTTTAGCCAAACTATCTCAGATTCATTTTTTAGTTACCTTACATATACACAACATAACCTGGAGTTTCCTAGCATACAGGTCCTAATTCTATAATCCTTACTCATTAAAATTCCACTGATTGCTATGGGACCAGATTCTATTCTTACTTACATCATTGCAACCCATTACATTCAGTGAGGTTGCACAGCTCTAACCCAAAACTGAGCCAGTGCTCCTGGACATTTATGATCACTTATAAAAGGAGGCCTGAGGTCTGCGGCATAGTCACTGCAGTTACACAACAATTTAGGTGACTGCATGAGAAATGGCTAGATAGCCATGTATGCATACAATCACCTGATTTGCACTTACAACCCTGGTAACTGAATGTACATATATAAATAGGTACACAGTAGGCAGCACAAATGTACATCTGCCCTTGGCTACCTCCTTTAAAATATGATCATTAATTTTAAATTGCATGTAATTGCAATGAGTCAAATTACACCCTATGAAACTTCAGTGGCATAGCACAGAAATGCAAGTCAGTACATGAGTTTGGCCCAGTGACATTGATCATGGCAGTTAAATTCTCTATGTCAGGATGGCTTTATGAAAATGCACTATGTGGTCTTTGAGCTATCTGGTTTTTGTCTGAAAAGATTTCAGGATCTCCCTACTGGCAGAACTTGAAAGGTCAACGGCACTGCTAATATTGTCTTACACATCAAGCAAGTGCTTATAATCCCTTTTGGTACCATGAATACCAGTAGTTTGACTAACTGTAGTCTTTCTTTTACTGAGTTATGAACATTTTGACTATCAGTTGCTGCAAATGCAGTATCAGCTCCTACTTACATTTAAAAAACAAAACTTTTTGTGAAATTTAATGCAAGTGAAGATATTCTGATTATGTCATATCATTTATTTACCTTACAGATAATGGTAAGAATGTGTCTACCTCAGAAACATGAAGGTTTTACAGGAACCCACTGTGCAGTGGGGGCTTTGCAAAGTCCACCACCAATCCATTTTATAATATGGATCCACAATGATTAAGAGACACAGGGTTAGTGAATTTTTAACCTATCATCACTCTGGATTAAATGGGTGGACTAGTGCAAACTACCTGATTGAGCTGGTTAATTTTTTTCGCAGCAAGAGGGTGGGGATTTTGGTCAAAAATTGCCTTTAAAAAGATTCTTTTTCACAGAAATCAACATGAACAAAATTTATACTGTTGTGTATAACTACAAGCAGAGATTCATGAGATTTTCAATTACTTTTAACAAATGGCCTCACGGTTTCTTTCAGAAAAGTCAAAGTTGACTGATCTATTTCTATTGAAAGTCTCCTAGACTATTGCTGTACAGCACTGAATTTTCTGGGGGACTTCACACTACCTTCATTTGTGTGCACACAATTTCTCACATGTCATGTGAGCACATATATAGTCAACACATGTCACATATGCACACAGTCACCAGCATAGGTGCCTATTCTGGAAAAAAAATGGCAGCCCCCCCCCTCCTTCCCCTGCCCCAGCACCTCCCACCCGCCAGCGGCCCCAGCAATCAGCACCTCCCTTTCCTCTCCAGTGCCTCCCTTTCCTCTCCTGTGCACTGGTGATCAGCTGTTAAGCAGCATGCAGGAAGTGCGGGGGGGGGGGAAGAGGGGAGGAGCAAGAGTCTGGTGCACTCAGGGGTGGGGGTGGAATGGATCAAGAAGAGGCAGGGCAGGGATGGAGTGGGAGCAGGAAGAGGCGGGATGGTCAGGGTGGGGGTGGGGCCTTGGAAGAAGGGGTGGAGTGGGGTGGAGCCTGGGGGAGCACCTCCCGGCACATTAGAAAGTCAGCGCCTCTGGTCACCAGTGTGTGTAAAGTGCACATGGAAGTGTTAACATCCACGTAGAGAGGCAAAGTTTTTGATAATGGGAATTGCAGAGGTGACCAACCTCTGTCTGTTTAAGTAAAGGTCAGAATTTGGTGGCCACAAACATGAGGATTGTTTTACTTGAGGTGAAGACTTTGAGACATCTTATGATGTATGAAGACAGCCTATGAATTACACTGAACTGTTTTACTATGAGCATATGAGGCCTGAGTCAAAGCCCATTAAAATCACTGGAAAGCCTCCACTGGGCTTTTGTTCAAGCTCTTAAACTATAGAAAAATCTGCAGGAGCTCAGAACTGTTACAATTTCACATTGACTCACCATCATATTATCACAGCATTGTTTTATTGGTAATGGTATATCCCATGAAACAATTCCTGTGAAGAAACAAAGGCCTGTTTTATGATCATCCTACTCCCCATGTATAATTATTACTAACCAAGTGTCTCTTTTACACTAACAATACCTCTATGAAAGATTGCTTTTCACACCTTGAAAAGCACTTGCCAAGCAGCAGGTGCATTGAATAGATGATGTAGGTATTTTTTGATCAAGGAATTAAGCTCCGTTCCTTTAAACTGACAAAAACTTAAAAATTAGCACCTTCACATATATGTTACATTCATGTTGTATTCAACAGTAGCTGCTTCCTTACTCTCTTGGTATGGAACAAGGTGTGGTCAGCAAATTGGGAGAGAAAGATTAAAAGGCCAAAGTCTCCCCATAGATACACACAAATGTTCCATAGACTTCAGTAGGAGCTGTAGGTGCTCAACCAAAAGCAGAATTTGGTGAACAGATAAGAAAATTATACTCTAAAGCAAAGAAGATGAGGTTGCATGTTAAGACTGAGTTCTGCTTTAAGTCATAGCCACAGGCACACTTCACAACATCTAGAAGGGTAGGGAATAATGGAGGGCAATTCTGAAAGCCTATATAAGGCAAAAGGGGAAAGCTCATCTTTTGTTTATCATAAGAGATTATTATAAAGACACTGATCCCTTTTCTGCCCTAGGAAGGATCTTTTTCTCTTTTCTGGGTCAGAGAGCTACCTAACAAATACATTTTCCAAGACAATGAAGGAAGCAGCACTCTTTTCTTCCTTGACTAATTTAGTCTCTTTCATTCATCTCCTAGTTCCTAGGCAATTTCCTAGTTCACATGAGTTACAAAGTTCCAAGGTTTTGTTTAGGTTTGGGTTTTTTGGGGTTTTTTTTTGGCCTCCTGGAACCTTAAATGTATTAAAAAGGGATAGTGATCGTACATATTTGGTTTTAGCACTACGAATTATACAATATAACAACATTACAACCATTGCAAACACACCATTTTCACACTAATAATTGTGTCGGGCATTTTATTTCTCGACATTTTATCTGTCCATTTTAATTAAAGAATAACTCATAGGAGAGTACTGGGAGTAAAGTGGCATGGGTTCTACTGCCATCTCTGCCACAAATTGGCCTTGGACAAGTCACAAGTCTTCTTGTGCCTCAGTGTCTCCATCTGTAAAGTGGGGATAATGCTTACCCTTTTGTAAAGATGTTGTTGTTGTAACAAAGTCACTGGCAAAGAAAATGCAAATGTTAAAATGATGTCCAAATAAAATGCCTTGGGGATAAAACAGAACAGCATATAGCTATTGAAAATAAAATGTGGATAAGAACTCTCCATTCTACAGGTTTAATAACTTTGCTCTGTACATCACTAGGGAGTGCGAGAGAAACTGAAAAATCCATTACAAGCGCCAAACATTATCATCACCATAAAAAAAGATATAACATTAAAGCCCTTATGACATAGAAATTGTTTAATGATCTTCATAAAACAGAGCATTCTGCACCTCTCTCCCCCCCCGAACACAAATCCTGATTAAACAGAGCTAAAAACTTGCCTTCTGTGGCAGTGAAAGCCTATTTTATTTTTGAAGTTAATCCAGATATGAGCTGAAGTGATAAAGGCATACATCCCTCTAACTATAGACACAAAGGCTCAGGATGGACAGCAATTTTGACATTTCTAGTTAGAAATCTTGCCATCAAATACACTTACTGTTCACACAGTACATGAGCTCTGGGATGCCTACACTCATGGCCATGTGTTGGGATGACATTTTGCTTGCTCACTGGGAAACATAGTTGCCCCACTCAGGCACAGGTGCCAAAAAGAATGAATTTAGATGGCAAGCAAGCATAAATGTCACCTTTTCTGCAGGAAGTTGCTCCTTCATTGTATTGATGCTTAATTGACACCCTTACACTCAATCACACCTCCCGAGTTGTGCCAAAATAGAATGCTTAAATGGAAGAGGGACGGGCATGGACAAATGGGACTGACGGGATATCATAAACCATGTTACAGGCACCATCACATTGGTTTTTTTTTGTGGTGTTAGCTCAGCTTAGAGCAGCTCATTCAGAGAGTGTCAGCACAAGGCCTATGCATGGTTTAAGTCCCATTTCAGCCCTATTTTGTAAGACTTAGGTGGTGTATATAGGATTTGGTCTGGCCCTGGCTCTCTGGCAACTAGTGTCGCAATCCCCAATCTAATTCGAACAACTAGTAAAAAAAAAAAAAAAGTAATGGTGCACATCATCTTTCACATCGTGCAAAGGTAAAATGACTTTGTACAATACATATTGGTTTCACAAGGGAAACAATGCTGATTGCATAGGCAGTGGAGGAGAAATGAAAAAGCAAAGAGCCATATTTAAGGTATCAGCAGATTTCTATGGAAAGAATAGGTTGCAACCATCAGTCTTAGTCTTGCCAATACATAGAATCCTAATAACTAATGCCAGAAAGCATGTGGGATGCTTAGTTAGGTCAATTAGCTGCAGGGTTGTTGTCAGCAGGGATGAGTTAACCACTGTGGAAGCCTTCCAAGCCATAATTCCGTTTTCATTTTGAACCAAGGTTTGGACCAATTTGAAAAAAAAAGAAGAGACATAATTTTCTCTCACCTGCTTGCCTGCCTGCATCAAAACTCCAGGGCATTGCCTGCCTTTTGATTCAACGGCTCCCCCTGCGCAGGCACGTACTTGAGCAAATAGGAAATATAATGAGGAACATACCTCCTCATCGTATTTCCAGTTGGAAATAATACAGGGGAAAAAAGCTTTATCACATTATTCCCAAATGGAAATCTTCTAAGAAGAATTTCCTGTTTGCTCAACTAGTGAGATACAAGACCACTCTTTTCCCCTACTGCTGGACCAGAAAAACACTTAACCAGCATTTGGCACAGTGGGCATTATATTTGGTGCCCTCCCTCCAGTGTGTCTGTCCTCAACAACATTTTAGCTCAGCAGGTGATGTTGTCAGTGACAAATGAACAAAATTAACTTTCTTCAAGGCCAACCTGCCTTTCCCAGCTACAGTTAAGATGCCAATCTTAAAGAATGGAGGATAATTAATCCTCTTCTGAATTTCAAGTCAACAATCTTAAGCTGGCGGTGTATTAAGTGATAGGTTTCTGAGGTGTATACAATATGTTTATTTGAGACTGAAGCCAACATTACACACAGCTGGGAAGCATACACCATAGAATGTGTATTTTTTTTTCTTAGCACTTGCCCATGGATTTAACTGGCTAAGCAAAATATAACAAAAATTGATGTAACTACATTGACGTCAAACAAGTTACATGGGCATAAAAGTGGAGTAATGCACTAGAGAATCACTCCCTTCATATTTTATGTCATTTTAGCAGAGGTTTTCATTCTGTTGAAATTTCTGGTAATTAGTACACACAGTTTTTTTAAAAGTTTGAATGTTAACAATTGCACATTTATTTAATTTCCTTTCCACTGGGCCAGCACAGCTACAAAGTCTACAAAATGTATAGGATTCTCAGCTTATGTTTCCAGCTCTGTCCTATTAAACTGTCTGCTGATCATTACTGGGTAGGCTGAATGCTGTAGGTGTGAAAAATATATGGGCAGATTTCTCTACTTTACAAAGGCTGCTTTGCGCCGTATGCACCACAAAATGTGTGTGAATTGCCCCTCTATTCAGGAATCTCTTCCCTGAAATATATTTAGTGTAAGTGGCTCTGCCACTTTCTGTCCCAGTTGTAATACCACCACCACTGGCAAGAGGAAGGAGATTGAGTATCATGAGTATAGGGGGAGAGGGGTGTCTGACAAACAGAGGTGGGCACAGGAATTTAAATCTGACCACTTTTAGAGGGGCATGTTAAACACATGATGTTATGAGGAAACACAGTACACCCTCGCTATAACGAACCCCTGGTGATCCAAGCCATTTGGCTGTGATAGCCAAAGTTTAATTATAGCAAAAGAAAGGGAGAGTGCAGAGCTCCTCCGGCAGGAGATGACACCTCTGCCAGCCATGGTGGCCCCAATGCTGGAGGAGCTCTGCTCTGTGAACCTGCCAATTTTTTTTTTGGGGGGGGGAGGGCTGTGCCCCACCTTGCCCTCTCTTGTGCACACCCCTGATGACATAAGGTCTTTGGCAACTCATGCCAGTAGTGTTAGTGTTGCTTAGGGACAAGTCTAACTTGTGCCAGGGCCAAGTGGCTCAGAATCAGGCTGTTCCTGATCCCCCGCATGGCTCAGACATATTGGAAAATCAGGGCCCAAGGGTTTTAATCTTGCAATACATCTTTTAATGATCTTTCCATTTGCCAATATTGTGTCCACTTCTGACCGCTGGTGTGCCATATTGCCAAAATCTTTCACCTTTCAAGCTATTATAGAAATGCCTGAAGCAATGCTTCACACATATGAAGCTAAACATCCCAATGTCAAAGTTAGCAAAACTATATAAACCAAAAGTTCGTACAGTGAAGCCATCTTTCATTATATCCTGTACTGTCAGGCTATATATATATATTTTTTTCCAACTGGACTTTTAAAGCAATCTCAACTGTGCCACCTGCAAGGTATCCAGTCCCACTGAATGGATCTTCTAGTACAAATGTGTTTTTAAGCTGCTTAGATTTTGAAAAATATTATTAGAAGAAGCAAAATAAATGTTAATATTTTACAATCTGAGATGTAATCATATACAAGTACAGTACAATAAACTGCCCCCCCAGCCCACCCCCCAGTGTTACCATCTGAATGGAAATTATGGCAGTAGCACTTAGGAGAAGAGAGAGTTTTATCTGCATGCACAGAGAGGAAGAGTTCACATAATGGTTTGTAAGGCATATCAAATTTATTCTGTGAGGTAGATAAAGGTCTTTTAAAGGTCTTACTCCACTTGTGGAATGAATTTCTTATCATGTATAAATTCTGTGTGGAACACTTTTTTTTCCCTGCGATGTGGTTTGTTTTCTGAGAGAAGCTAATGATTTCCACTACTGTAAAACAGAAAAACTGCTAATTAAAATGAAATCACACCCTGAATGGGTAGTAATATTGAGAATATAAAAGCGTACACAGTGCTGAAAGATCATGAAAGACAGTTCATTCCAGTAAGGCTATTTTTACAGAATCATGAATAAACACTAATAAAAGAATAGCCAAAGAATAATGGCCTATATTTAGGGGAAAGTTGCTGTCACACTGAGAAGCAAACTTGAGCTAAATATGAAAAAATATTTCCAGGAACCATTTAAAAAAATAAAAGCTGCTCCATGTTTGATCACAATCAGATTCAACTGCAGAATAGATAAGTATTTTTCAAAATATTTCATATAACAAGCTACTGAAGATAATGCTACATCCAAGGGGGTTGATACTTTGGCATCACTATTATATTAACTCAGTCCCACTTCGCTCTCAAATAGTAAAGGCCACAGTTAAATTTTTCCATGACAAAGTAAAATATTTAACAAGCCTTAAACTTCGCCAAGGACAGCACAGAATTTTAAAGTGTTAGTGATTGAGTTAGTAGTACTTTTCCCTGGAAGGGCCCCAGCCAAAGCCAAACGAAGCCAATGGGAGTATTTCCATTGATGTCAGTGGGCTTTGGATCAGGCCCATAATGATTAATAAACCAATGCTACAGGAAGAAGTTATGGAGCACTCTGGCGGTTGTGGTGGTGGTGCATTCTTTTGGAATATATGTACAATCAGTCTTGATCACTTGCAGTCATTAAACAGCCCATTGTACTTTTCACAAGATTAAGGAGACAAACAAATTCTGTTCTCAGTTACTGTTCAGCTGAGTCACACTTATTTTCTGTCTGTGTAAATTATCCATGTTTAACTATAAACAGTATTCTTCGCTATCCTCCTAAAACTGGGTAACATTGTTCTGCACTCCTAAAGAGTACCACATTCTAACCTAGAGGCATCTGTATTTTAGTGATGAGTAAAATAATTGCTGCATATATAGTTTGCAGCATTTGTGAACTGGGATCCTTTGAGCGGAAAGGCACCATGTAAATAGATTAGTATTAATGTGTTATTTATTTTTAATAATATTGTCTTACATTGGTATAAATGCCAACTTATGCCAGTGAAAAGTGACACACACTGGGTTAACTGACTTAAACGTGGGACACTTATTTTAATATTCTTTTTCATTGGTTTTCAAGTGACTGATTATCTTCCTGACATCCACACAGGCTTCTTCTCATGCATCAAAGCGTAGATCTCTGTAGCACCATCCCACTGAGCTGAGACACCAAAAGAGGGTGACCTTGCTGTCCATTCTGTGTAATGAGGGAAACTTGCACCTCCAAAATCAGATCCTTCACATGCAGAATGTCATAGGGATCTCTCTCCAATCTTATTTAACATCTACATGCAGCCACTAGGAGAGTTGGTTTGACAGCATGGACATAAATGCCAACAACATGCTGCTGACACACAATTCTGCCTGGTTTTCACACCATTCGAGTACACCACTGTCATCTAGACCAGTGCTTGGCCAAGACCAGATCATGGATGAAGAAGAACTGACTGAAGTTAAACCTTAGTGAGGCTGACCTTACGCTGGTAGGCAGAGTAAACCACTTTGAAGAGCTTATAGTCCTGTTACAGTCTCCTCTGATTGAAGATATATGCTGTGAAGTTGTCAATTCTGTTCTAAATTTAGGAATGCTCCTGGATTGTCATTGACACTGGGCTCTCTATAGTGCCTCCAGCTAGCTAGGTGACTGAGCAATGACATGGCCTTGGCAATTCACATGTTCATCACCTTCCACCTGGACTACAATTCTGCAAGCTAGCTGGGCATGAAAGCTCCAGTGTTCAGGAAATTACAGCTAGTACAGAATGCAGCATCACAGCTCTTCACCAACATGAGTGCATTGGTCCTGCCCTCCATGTGCTATGCTGGCTATCCATAGAACACTGCATCACAGCAAGATTTCAGGCTTTATCGTCAAAGCACTAAATGGCACAGGAAATCTAAAAGATCACCTAAAACATCAGGACCATGACCACTCTCAATTACTCTGCTCCTCAGTGGAAGTGGAGGTACAATGGAATTGTCTACTACGAGAACAAAACTCATTTATGCAGCAGACATGGCACTAGTAAAGGCACAGAGCACATCATGTGAAAAGAAAACAAAGCCAAAAATAAAAAATGTTCCCGCCACCATATGCACATTTCCTCTGAGAATAACAGTGCAGAAGAAACCTCATGTGGCAGCTGTCAGTAATGTTTCTTTATGCATTGCTGGAAAGCATTCAGATGCCACAGTGATGGGTATGGTACGAGGATCTAAACAGAATGGAATAGGCCCATTTAAACTAGCCCATGCTCCGTATTAGGAACAATGAAAGCGATAGGTCTTTGGGCTCAGGGATTTCCCAAATGAGTTCTAGAGTTTAAAGCTAGAAGGAACCGTCAGATCATCTAGTCTGACCTCCCGTATATCACTGGGCACCTGCACCACCCAGCACCCTCACACCAACCAAAATATTACAGCCCACAGGAAACTAGGCCACAGACAGGGACTAGGAGGGATCAATGTTCACCAGTGCCTGAGGCCTCTGCAATGGCAGAAAAATGATGAAGTGAGATATACCCTGATACTCCTGACAAGTGACCTGCACCCACATGCTGCAGAGGCAAGCAAAAAACACCCCATAGTCACTGCCAATCTGATCTGGGGGGAAATTCTTTACTGACCCCACATGTGGACATCAGATCCTGAGCATGTGTGAGCAAGAACCACCCAGCTAAGCATCCGAGAGACAAACACTTGGTGCCAAGTCAGAGCCCTGGCCCTCCCCATCCTAGAGAATACATTGGGTGTGGTCACAGGGCTGTCACAAGCAACCCTGTCATACAATCTTACTCATAAATTTGTCAAACTCTCTCTCAAAACTAATTCAATTGTTTGCTCATACAACTCCTATTGGGAATATAAGACCCTGCTGACTGTCTGCTGGAAGTGGGAAGCTGAGAGAGACAGATTTAGAGGTGCATTTCTGGCTATGGAGCTGGACACAACTATGCCTTAGCTAGGGATTATGTAAGTGGAATTACAAGTGTAGCCTTGCTGCTGTTTTTTGCCATATCTGTTCAAAGTAAACAGAGATTTTGTGCATATTTTAAATAAATAGACTAGGAAATACCTGAGTCACTTTTCTTCTAACAAACTGACCCATCCCAATGCCCCCAAACTACATGGGAAATGACAACAATTAGAGCAAGGCAGGAGCGGAATTTTCTAGTTCAAGGGAAATTCCATGAGTTTGAAATTTCTTTTGGTTCAGGAATGAAACAGAAAGAGAAATTTCTCTGCAAAACAACATTCCATACTTATTTTGGGTCAATCAAAACACTTTGTTTTGATAAAATCAAACCATTTCATATTGATTTTCACATGTAATTTTTTTTAAAATGTTTATAATATAAAAGAAATTTTGAAACAAAAAAAAATCAAAACATTCTTTTCCAAAAATGTCAATATGTTCTGTTCTGACATTATTGAAATGCTTCGTGTCAGATTTTTTTTCTCTCTCTCTCTCTTAAATGGAAATTTGTCAAAATCAACACACTTTTGTCAAATATTTCACTTTCAGTGAATTAGGATTTTCCAGTGGAATAACATGCCATCAGAAAATTCACAACCAGCTCTAGCAGTAGCAATACATTTTCACGGCTTTTCTTCCAATGCAAATCTACATTGTACCCTGGCCTTGGCCACATTGCCTGTATTGAGCTCTTCCCAAATGACAGATTTTTTTCCCTCCCTTACTGTTCTTACAGAATCTTTGTATTAGACTGATTACCTTATAATCTTTTTAGGTTTTTTTGCTACCCAGTGCTACTACAGTACCGTTACTTGCAACTGTAGAATGAGGAGTCTACAGAATAACATGTCCGTGCTTGAGTCTGCTAATCTACTCTTGTCTCCCAACTGCAAAATCCTTTGTTCTCATGACTAGATCAGATTTGTGGTTGTTGGGGGAGCAGGAGGAGGTAGGGGGAGGCCTGGCAGTGTGCAGTAGCATATAGTGCACCATGGGAAGGAGGCATTGCTGGCCTCTAGCCCCTCAAGCCCCTCCCTCCCAATGAAGGGAGAATGGAAGGAAGAGTGAGGGGAGCCTGTGACCTGGGAAAAAAGGGGATCAGTGGATCCTGTGATCTAGAGAAGATAGGAGGCAGGGAGGAGAGAGAAGGGGAGCTGCCTGGCAAAGCAGTAGAGCAGTGGTGGAAGCTACAGAAGAAAGGCAGGGAGGTGGGGTATCAGGTGGGGGAGTTCCAAATTGTTTAGCCGATAGATTGACTTTACTAGGGAAATCAGAAATGATTGTATTGTTTGTGTATGGGAAGGTGGGTCAGAAATATTTGCTTGTTTGTGGGGCAAGGGGAGGATATACTTGCCAGCCCCACCACTTATTTTGCACCAGCTGTCACTGCCTTGACCGCTTTGCTGAGGTGACCAAGAATTAATGCCAGTTGTAATGTTGACACCAGATTAGAAAAATGTGCAAATCTGAGTCTAAAGCCACTTTAACAGCTCCAGCCCCAAATATGTCATACAGAAATGTTTTTTAAAACTGTGCAAATGATACTAACTCATCAAAAGCCAGAGTAAATATATTAGCATCTATCATACAGAAATGTATAGGAATTATCTGATACTTTGCCATTATTATTTTATTTAAATTACATCCAATTTGGTGGTAGATTGCAACTGGAGCTTTATATTTTATTAAGTAGTATTAAGTTCATGTATAATGGAACTGGCAGATGCTCTGTATTTGGGGGAGAGTGGTTAGCAGCTAAAGAAAAAAAGAGAAAAAGCAATGAGGAATCAAACATAAAGGAGATATAAAAGCATCATATGACATCTATTGTTTTTCTAATACGGCACTTATAAGCCATAGTGCTGGCATTAAAGCTAAACTAATATAAATGAGTAGATTCAATTCTTTCATAAGGAATGTAGTTTACGGTGGTTTTAATGATAGGAGCATTTTTTAAAAAAAAGTAATATCTAAATAGCAAATAATGCCAGCATTACAAAATTATTTCAATTTTCTGGTTTTTAAAAATCCTTTGGGTACTGCTTAAAAACACTGCATCTCTTCTTTTTGTTCACTTCCATAATAAAAATTCTCAAATGTCAGTAAAACAAAATAGGAGAGCAATATTAATTTTTAGCTAATTTAGATTATAAATTTACTTGCAAAATTTCACTCTGTGATAGCAAAGTATAGAAACTCTAGAAAGATTCTGCCAAAATCACCTGAACAGATGAAGCATATTACAGTGGCTTTGCAAAACTAAAATGTGCTTTGAAAATCACGTAAATTACAAAGTTCGGGTAAAATCGTTCTCACTTTACTCCATGTATGTCTACACTACAGAGACTGTACCTTCAGAGCTATGTCAGCATAGTCCTGAAGTATAGACGCAGATTATACTGACACAAGGGGTTTTTCTGTCAATGTAGGCTTCTTCTACACTACAGGGCTATGCTGACATGGCAGTGCTGGTTAGTCTCCATAATGAAGATATACTCAGAGTAATGGAGAAGGAAGTGTTCTTTTTCTGTTGGTGTAGGAAAACATTCCCTGAACAACATTATCTATGTCAGTGGCTGCTTCTGCATGGGGGTTTTGTTGGCAAAGCTATGTAGGTCAGACACATGTTTGTTTTTTTTCCCCCACATCCCTGACTGATGGAGCTTTGTCAATATAACTTTCAAGTGTAGAGCAAGATCCACTCAAGTAATCCCACAGAAGTCCCATGGAATTGCTTTTAGGACTAAGGCAAGTAGAATTTTCCCTTACATTTGGCCTTGTATGGAAGTGGAGAGCATACCAAAAAGATCTTAGTTTGATGTCTGCCAAGTTATTCCACATTCTCATCTTTATGAGGCACGGCTTGCAGCTGTGCAGAATGCCTCGTGCGTGGAAGGCAGGGACCCATGGAAAAGTTACATCTAATTCCATGGATCTGAGGCCAGCCGAGCAGAAACAGTAGACCTGGTTGAAATTTTTTCTCATCCAAAAATGTTCCTCCCCACTTGCAAAAAAAGGGGCCTTTAAACAACATTTTAAAATAAAAACATTCATTTGAAAGTTTGTGGTGTTTGAAATGTTCCCATTTTTCCACAACAAAAAACACCCCAAAACAGGTTTTCAGCTTTTCTTTATTTCTCCCTTTCCCTTTTGCCACCATTATCATTTTTTTTGTCCTGCTTTATAATCAGGCAGGTGCCTGATTATAATCTCCATGGTGCTTAGAGCACTAGCTCATTGCACCCTTCTGCCACCTCTGAAGGCATTTGGAATCTACACAGGAGTTAGTAATTCATAATTCAGCAATAATGTAAACAGAATTCTTCTGTGTACGTTTCGCTATTCTGCTTTGCCATGGCCAAACCACTTCCCCCATCTCTAATTAATTATCCATATTCTAAGTATGGAGTTGGTACAGAGGAGCTGATAGTATCACATGTTGAGTAGGTCATTTACTACCTAACCTACTTCACTTTTTCCTACTCTCACCCAAATCCATTTTCATGCACTCAGCACACAGTTGCTTCTCTTCATATCACGTAATGGGAGGGAATGTTAGGGCCTATAGTTACTATTTAGCAGGTTAAAAACCAATTTTATTTTTAACATTCAGGATTTATTTTTCCAAAGTTGTAAATCATCTGTGTGGCAAAATGAATGCCCTGATGTACTGTACAGTATTCTCCCTAATAGATAAAAAATGCATATTCAGCAGTGTCCTGAGCAACAGGACACGTTACGTGCATTTCATCATAGATGAACATAAACATTTCTTTTTTTACTGTATTGAGAAGAACCCTAATCATCATGAGCAATGGGCACTTTAAATGGTCTCCAACATTGGCTTGACTTGATTAGAAATAAGTAGTAGAACACCGACAAAGAGTCCTGTGGCACCTTATAGACTAACGGAAGTATTGGAGCATAAGCTTTTGTGGGTGAATACCCACTTCGTCAGACACATCTAGCAGTGCTGATGCTTTCAGGAGGCAGGGGGCTACTAAGTAGGAGACAGAAATTCGAATCTTTTGGCCAAATGACTACAACTTTATTAAATCTTTAACTAAAAAAAACCCAGAAAGATAGTTCCTAGGGGAAACCTGTAATTGCTGCCATCAAAGAGGGGAAAGTAGCAACCACCACTATGAGCTGTCACTGGCTTTCCTCCCTTTTGATACTCAATTCCAGACTTCTGCCATATCCCATAGTTACCAACCACTTCAACCCAAGGCTCAACCAGGCCTGCATTATTCAGAGACCTCCAGCCCTTCCAAGACTCCCAGCCATTTTATGGCCTAAAACCTGCAGTATTCTGCAAGCTACTGCACTGAGCTCAGGCCTCCCTGCAAATCCGGTCCCCTTCTTCAGTGACAGTGGATTAATACCTAATTTTCATGCCAGGAGTCTTTTATGGACAGCAGCTCACCATCAGGCAAGTAAAATCCCAGCATTTGTATTTTTTTACAAGCGTTGGGTTTGACCAATAGCAGCCCCCTCCAACAAAGGAGGGCTTTAATTGCCAGAGGATGCCAGTGCTATCCACAGGGGTGTGGCCAACCGTCCCAGCCCCAGCCTGCCCTGTGGTTCAGAGCCAGGTGGAATGGGTGGTGCCCCATCCTATGTTTCCAGTTAGGGTTCTGAAAGAGCTGTATCTTTGCATTTTCTGTTACATTACTAAATTCAGACTTTTAGCACACTATATGGGATCTTCTCCATATAAATAAAGAAAATTTCAGCCTCCTCCCTCCCTTCCAATTTTGCTGCTTTTTATCCCCCGCACCCTCCCCAATAGTGTATAATAGCTTATTTAAAGCCATTACAAACATTACATGTTTCTAGCTCCCAGACATAGAAATAAAGAGCATGGTATAGTATATTAGAAAGACAAGCTGAGTGAGGTAATAGCTTTTATTGGACCAACTTCTCTGGTTGAGAGAGACAAGTTTTCGAGTTTAAACAGAGCTCTTCTGTAAGCTCAAAAGCTTGTCTCTCCCACCAACAGAAACTGGTCCAATAAAAGATATTACCTCACCCACCTTTTCTCTCTAATATCCTGGGACTGACATGGCTACATAGTACAGTATAGGCAGACACTTCTCCCATTGACTTCAATAGGAATTGCACCTATGTATGTCAGGGCTGAATGTGGTCCAAAGTCTTGTGCTAAAATTCTTCATGAATACTTCACTTTTAAAAATCGTCAGTATTCAGAAAACTGAATTTCCATATGAAATAAGTTGGTTATTTCACATTTATTTTTCTTCCCCAATATCCTAAAGTAGACTACTTAGCAATGTGGTCTAACAGCCTATAAAATGTTAGTTAATGCACTACTTTTTTGAGTTGAAGAAGCACAAAAAATATCCGACGAAGTGGGTATTCGCCCACGAAAGCTCATGCTCCAATACGTCTGTTAATCTATAAGGTGCCACAGGACTCTTTGCTGCTTTTACAAAAAATATCTGACACCTGGGACCATCTAGCTATTCTGCAACTTAAAAATGGTCCAAAAGATGCTTTCAGGTATGATACATTTGTATACCTCACTGCAACCCTAAATGATTTTTTATGACCAAGTTATATGCCCCTGAAAATAAGAATTTGGAATGGAAATGTTAACCTAATGCCACTAACTGTGCTGCTGTATTGTAACACAAGTTACTCCTGTCTTTTCATCATAATTTTTTTGTTTGTTTGTTTCAGTAGTATAATGCCATAGGCCAACCCTCAGCCTGGGCTCAGACGTAGTCTCGTTGAGTCTTTGCCCCTGGGTCTCCTATGAGAGCCCAACCCCTGGGCAATCTTGCTGTTCTTGGCAGGAGTTCATCTCACTCCCGTGGTCTTTTCAGAGTCCAACTACAGTTCACCTGTCTGTAGAGGTGCTCCCCAGATCGCCACAGGTCACTGATGGCATTTAGTCATTCAGGGCCCCTTGCCTGTATCAAGCTCGTAGTGTATGTTTGCCCCAATCAAAGAGGTGGGTGGTGGGAGGAAAGTCTAGCCACTGCCTCAGGTGGGCTCCCCCATACTTGGTACTCACTAGAAGTTCCCAGCAGCCTCTCTGCTCCTGAGAAAATGTTTACTCCCTTTTCTGTGGCCAGTTTCACACTTTAAAGATCCCCTTCTCCAGGTGGACCATGTTCTGCAGGTGCGTCTATGTGGTGCTGCCTGACTGCAGGAATGCTCATTAGCCTTTCTACCAGTGAGATATGGGGGTCACATTACAGGTAGGAGTCATATCATGGTTTGTTAAACTTTGAACTCTAAATGAATAATTCTAACTGCAAACATTCGTGAAATATCTTGCCTCTTGCCCAATGACCAAATCCTGCCCTTGGAGGATCTTCTTGTGGAATCATGATATTGTCACAGACTGATGAGTGGCACAAGAGCAGCCTATCTTATTTAGTAAACTCCCATGGCACATTGGACAATATATCTTGGTTCTGAGAGATCTGGCTGTAGGTAGGGTTTTAATCATGGTACATGCGTGAGAGGGCACACCCCTAATAGAGAGGAAGCTAACAAGCTCTCTCGGGCTCAGCCAGCACTAACCAGGCTCACCTGCAAGGCTTGCTCTGCCTGGAAGGAAGCAGCTTAAACAGAAAAGGCTGCAACAGGGAAAGGCTGCAGCTAGGGCAAGACTGCTGTGTCTTGGAGACAGCTGGCTATAGGACTAGATCAGCGAAGAGGAAGACAGTCGAGGGCCATGCTGCCCCTGGGACTGTAGGGACAGGATACGGAATGGGATTAGCAAAATGAGGGGGCTAAGGACAGACCTTAGCCCTGATCAAGAACACAAAAGCCTACAATAAGCCGAGCCCCAAAGGGATGACAAAGACTGCGTGAGAGACTGAACACCTATTTTTTACTTTGATTCTCCCTGTCCCCAGGGAGCAAGAGGGAAAGAACCCTTTTTCTGTGTTTGTTTGGAGAAACTCTTGTCTACCACAAGCAGAAGAAGGACTCTGAGTGCCAGAGAAGAGAAGCAACCCCAAACTGTGGTTGGTGGGGAACCAAGGGGGCTTCCCCCACACCACTCATGTTGGAGAATGCAGGCACAGTTATGACTGATACAAGGGCTTAAACAAAATCCATGGAGGGAGATAGAGCTTAGTGGCTCTGAGCAAGATGGAATCTGAGCGTGGTGTAAATGGCTAGTGGAGAAGCAGCAGCAGCAAGCAGCTCAGCAACAACAGTTCCAGCAGCAATTGCTGCAGCAATGGACCACCCAATAGCAAGTTCAAGTCATGCAACAGCAACAGCTGCTGAGGGTACTGATGACCCAGCAGCAACAGCACCACAAGGAAATGATACAACAGATAGGGCTGGCCTTACACTCCCTCAAGTCCCAGCAGGGCATGGTGGTGGGCCCCCAACCATGGAGATGGGCCCCCCATCAACAGGAGCGCTGGCAGTCTTTTTGGCGCCCTTGGTGGCGGAAGGTCCCGCCCCCGAAATGGCACCCCCGACGGAGGCAGCGGAAGGTCCCGCCCCCAAAATACCGCCAATGACCACGGCGGCCGAACATCCGGACGGTGCGGTCGCCACCCCCCAAATGTTAGTGCCCTAGGCGACCGCCTAGGTCTCCTAATGGGTTGCGCCGGCCCTGCCCATCAATACCTGTGAACCTAACCAATATGGGGCCATATAATGATCCTGAGGCCGGTTTAGTAACATTTGAGAGGGTGACACTAGCTTCCCATAAAAACAACAAGGAGTCTGGTGGCACCTTAAAGACTAACAGATTTATTTGGGCATAAGCTTTCATGAATAAAAAACCTCACTTCTTCAGATGCATGGAGTGAAAATTACAAAAGCAGGCATTATATAATGACACATGAAGAGAAGGGAGTACCTCACAAGTGGAGAACCAGTGTTGACAGGGCCAATTCAATCAGGATGGATATAGTCCAGTCCCAATAATAGATGAGGAGGTGTCAATTCCAGGAGAGACAAAGCTGCTTCCTGCAATGAGCCACCCACTCCCCGTCCTTGTTCAAGCCCAAATTAATGGTGTTAAATTTGAAAATGAATTTTAGTTCTGCTGTTTCTCTTTGAATTCTGTTTTTGAAGTTTTTTTGTTCAAGAATAGTGACTTTTAAATCTATTATAGAATGACCAGGGAGATTGAAGTGTTCCCCTGCTGGCTTTTGTATGTTACCATTCCTGATGTCCGATTTGTGTCCATTTATTCTTTTACATAGGGACTGTCCGGTTTGTCCAGTGTACATGGCAGAGGGGCATTGCTGTCACATGATGGCATATATAACATTAGTAGACGTGCAGGTGAATGAGCCCTTTATGGTGTGACTGATGTGGTTGGGTCCTCTGATGGTGTCGCCAGAATAGATATGGGGGACAGAGTAGGCAATGAGCTTCCCATGGCTGCCTGAGCAGTGTGCTTTGATTTTGGCTCCATAGTTGATGGGTCTGGCACAGATGACCTACCATAAACTGGATTTAGAGCAGACTAAGGACTAAAAACAAGGACTATTAATATTTTGGACTACTTAGACATTTCCAAGGAAACCCACCACGAATGTTTTAGACCTGAAACCTACCTCAAGGGAGCTAGACCCTTGTAGTGCAGCACTTGAGGAAACACTATTGGAAGTGGTTTCACCTGGAAGAAAGTCTGAGGCCAAGTCAACTGTGACCAAACAATTTGTAAGGATTTTGACAGGGATCACTCACCAGAGTGATGTCTCCTGCTGGCTATCTCAGGGATTAGCTCTCTCAGCCTGCGCACTCTCCTGGTAGTGCCTCTCCCGCTACCTTTTCCATCTGCAGACCTGTCTCCACCCAGAAACTGCAGCATGCTTTTCACGATTCAGCCTCCAGCTGTGCCACCATCCATATTCTCCCCTTCTGGGGTAGGGGGGAAGTATCTCCCAGTTCTTTAGTCTAATCACTTCCCCAGTGGTGAGTCGGGGGGACGCAGGACAGCCCACTACTCCAGGTACCAGCCCAAGAACCTGGTAGATAGCAGCCACCTTCTGACTCTCCTTAACTTCTCCACCAATTCCCTGGGCCACTTCCCTGTGACCCCTGCACCTTTTTCACCCTCTTCTCAGGGCTTCCAGCCAGCTACTCCCAGCAATTAGCCAGGAGCTCCCTCTGGCTCCCCAAGTTCCTGTCCAAGGTCCTATCTTCCTGCAGTCTGCTAGGAATATACTTCTCTCTTTTTGAGCTCCCAGCAGCAACTATCTCTGGCCCTGCAGCGCTCTTTTATGTGAGTCTTCTGGGCCCTGATTGGCTGCTCTGGGCAGACTCCCTCTGATTGGCTACTCTGTGCAGCCTATCTCCGATTGGCTGCTCCCTGCACAGTCCCTAGGCTGTGTTTAACCCCTTCCTTGATGTTGTGGGGGGAACACCCCATCACAAGGCTATTACCAGAAAAAGGCAGGGGGTGCATATTAGAACACCACCATGAGACTTTTTCAAACATTGTGTGGTTAATGGAGGACTTTGTAGAAGCTGAACTGTTGCTAGAGACAGAATTCTCCAGAAATTTGATGATACATGGGATGGACCAGAGAGAGGGTGACCTCAAGCTAGTGGCACTCACTCTGAGGGGTCCACCCCCAGGGATGTCCTCCCAGATGGTCAGACCTTCCACTAGACCATGGGAAGTCATGGGGGGACAGGGAGGTCAGTCTTGGACACAACACCGCCAGTGGGACTGCCAGGCATCTCAAGCAGACCCTGCAGAACAGGATCCAGTCACTAGTCCATGACAGAGTTCGCCCCAGCTTGGAAAGATCCTGTCAGTGCCAGCCCTGTAACTGGCTATTCCTGTGGGCAGACAGGTCACATACAAAAAGAATGATCTCTTATGGAATGTGCATATGCCATAGGCTGGACTGCAGAAACCCATGCATGGAAAAAGACTCCCCGCCATCCCCCTGCCCCAAGTTGACCGGACCAGTTGATGATTCAAGGAAAGGGAGTTCAAGGACTCCTGGAATCCAGCTGTAGTCAAATGGTGGTGCAAGCCTCTTTAGTAAGAGACAACAACACCCCTGATATGTCAATCCACCCAGAGCGTATACATGGTGATGTGAAAATGTACCCCAGCCAATGTTTACAACTGTACCAAGATAACAGTAACTCTGGCTGAAAAATTGAAAAAGTTCATTCAGGACTAGCCATTTTTTTTGGCAAGTTATTAATGAACAGGCTAGCCCACTAAATGGGGATCTGGGATGAGCACTGCAGAATGAACACCAGAGTCTGGTAAACCTCAGGGAATTGAAAGACCCTGAGGATAAAACATCTTGAACAACACGAACATCAACCCTTACAGAGAAGGAAAAGGCAATCAAGCTAGACCTGGAAGCTTTCCTAAATGGTGGGAGTTTTGTATAGGAACGGAGGTGCAACCCTACATTGAAAACCATGTGTATAACCAATTGGCCTCTGTAAATGGGGAAGTAACAGAGCCTCAGCAGTTTGAGCAGTATTCACACTTTGTGCTCATGAAAGAGCACCCATACTGAGTTGAAAGAAATCAACAAACTGGGATGATAAAGACACATAACTACTGCCAACAGCATTGCAGCTTGTGCATGACATCCCATGCACTGGACACATAGGAAGAGAGTAGACACTGTCACAGGTACTAGCTCAATTTTACTGGCCAAGCATGTCAAGATTGCCAGCTATCCAGCAAAAAAGGGGAGGGCTCTGCAACTTTCTAGCAGCTCATGAATAAGATCTCAGTCCTCATCATCAGTAGGCTGCTGCCCACATAGATGACATTGTCTTTTACAATCCTATGTGGGGAGACCACCATGTAAGCATGTAAGAGCAGGGCTAAAGACCCTTCAAGATGCAGGCCTCACTGCCAACCTGTAAAATATAGGCTTGTTGTGACTAAAGTAGCCTATTTGGGGTACTGCATAGGGGCCTCCTGAAATCAGAGGTCAATAAGGTACAAGCCCTAATGGCATTCCCAATTCCCTGGGCCTGGCATGGTATTACCAGATGTTTATCCCTGCTTTCTCCTCAAAAACAACCTTCCTTATGGACAGCATAAAAGGTAGCAACTCAAAGAAGAGCTAAAGTGATGGGAACTATGAAACAGCTTTTAACAACTTGAAAGAACAACTGTGCTGGGCACCTCCAGTTTTTACTGGGAATTCATACTGCACACAGATGTCAGCTTTGGCACTGTGCTCTAGCACGACAAGAAGAAGAAGAAGAATGCCCAATCCTATACCTGAGCAGGAAGCTATTCCCTAAAGAAAAGGCCTACTTGATTATTGAAAAGGAGGAACTAGTGATTAATTGTGCCATGGATTACCTCAGGTGTTACCTGTTAGGCAACCCCTTCCCCTTGATCATGGATCATGCTCCCCTATGCTGGCTCCATACCATAAAAGATTCAAATCTGCATATGATGCAGTGGTACCTCATATTATAGCCACACAGTTTTTTTAAGGTGCTACACCAAGCAGGAAAGGACAGTACTAATGCCAAAGAATGTCCTCCGGAAATTGGAGATGGGACGACCCACTCCAAGACAGCCTTCCCAGCTTGAAGGGTGAGATCTGTGAGGGGACACACCTTCACCCTAGTAGAGAGGAAGCTAATGAGCTCTTCTGGGCCCAGACAGCACTAACCAGACACACCTGCAAAGCTAACTCCTCTGAGGGAGGAAGAGTAAAAGGGAAAAGCCTTCCATGGGAAGGGGAGGCAACTAGGAGAAGACTGCTATGCCCTGAAGACAGCTGGCTGTAGGGGTAAAACAGTGAAGACAGTCACAGATCTTGCCACCCCTGAGATGGTAAGGATCAGGTACAAAGTGGGATTCCCAAAAGGAGGGGGCCTAGCCCTGATCAAGGACACTAAAAGCCTGTTGATAAGATGAACCCCAAAGAGGTGATTGAGAAACTGCCTAAGAGATTGAACACTTTTTTTTCACTCTTTTTCTTCCTGTCCCCAGGGGGGAAAAGGGAAAGAACCCTTTTTCTGTGTTTGTTTGGATAAACTTTTGTCTACCACGAGCGGGAGAAGGACTCTGCAAGTGCCAGAGAATAGATGCAACCCCAAATCAAGGGGGGGCCTCCCTTCACCTTGTTTTCATGTTCTAACCCATGTAAATTTTCTAATCTCTTTTCCTATGCATTCTATTTCCAGTTGCCTAACTTTGGATTTAAAATATTAAATCGGATTCTTTGTAAATCCTTTATGTTTAAGAATATTGACCATCATACTAACTATGATGGTCCAGCCCTATTCAGCAAAGCACTGAAACATGTGCTGAAGTTCCATTGAATCCATATGATTAAATGTTTTGTTGAATTGGGCTTTTGAGTCTGACCCTGCAGCCCCTTAACATACAAGTAGAGCTTATTGTCCTTATTGTAAGTAAAAGTTACTCACTCGTGTGAGTAAGGTTGTAGGGTTAGGCCCTTTGAATAGTATTACCCCAAGTATAATCACTATTTGCTAAAATCCCAGGGTCATCCTGGAAAAACTAACCCACATTACTCAGTGGAGAATCCTGTAAAAAAAAATTGAATTAATATCAAATTTTGGAAGCAGGCAAAGGTCACATGAATGTTGTCCAACATTTTTTGATTGAGTATTGTCCTTTAGGATAAGCTGCTGGGTTTCTTTAGCAGAACAATGATTATTGTTCAAGTGACATTTTTCACAGTTAAAAAGATGGTCAGTTGCAGGTTCTGAAAGTATTTGCCCTTCTTATTAGCATAAGCATGACATCACTAAAGCTGACTGAATAATGAAGACAATTATTCATTGAATATTATTCAACCAACAGTAAAACTGTTCAACTACTACTACTAATAATAATAATTAATAAAAACTATGAATTCTGTGTTTCAAGACAAGTGCCAAAATGTGTTGGATGAATCATTTGCAATGAACAACTTGACTAGTTTGGGACAACACAGAAATGTTTTGTCCGAAGAAAACTGTATGATGTTTGGATTAACTCTAAGGAAACAAATAGCAATATCCCCAGCAACGAAGCCACCATATGTCTTTCTGGACATGTAATAATTAGAATATGGGCTTTAATGCCTACATTTCTTTAATCTTGAATATATTAATCAGTTCATGGACCCCGAATCTTCCAGAGACTGTCACAAATCCACATGATATCCCTGATTCATAAAATTTAGATTTCTGATTCATGTTTAAAATTACATAGAGTCAGACATATTGGCTACACATCTGAGAAGTCTCAACTGAACAATTTAATCTATCAAATGGCAGTTGTAATTTATGTTTCTAAAACTGAGTCTAAATCCTCCCTGAGAAAATGGTGGCATATGAGAACTTTGAGGTGAGTAACTGCACTCATCCTTAAAGGTGCACATGCTTCTTTTTGGAGCTCCATTCACATCCACTTACAGGCAAGTGATGTCATAATTCACTCTGGATCTGTGGGCAAACAGCTGAGATGAATACCAAAAATTGTTGTTTGATGGCTACTGAGGTCTATTGTTCAGTGCTTGTGAAATAACAAATATGAATACAGGATAGCAGGACCTGACATCTACACACATGAACACAGGTGAAAACATGTTCTTTGGGACATGACAATATTCATGGATTCTTGTTAACTATCTCTCTGTCTGTTTATCCTGTGTATGTAGATTAATCACCGTATTATGCAGAGATCTCTGTGTTGGTCAGTGCTCATTTTCCAATGGCCACATTGTGCATCACATTTTTAGTAGAATTCCCCAATGATTTCAATGGGAAGTGCTGCTTAAAAATCCATGACATGCCTTGGTCCAAGGTAACTTTACAAGTGAAAGGAAATACATGGCTCACAATCATATAATTACTTTTGGGCAATAATTACCAAAAATTCTGCGCAAATATGTAATGATATAGGACAAGTGCTGCTTTCAGTTATGCCAGTGTAAATGTAGACTAACACTGTTGATTTTAGTAGAATTACACCAGTGTAACTGAAAGCAAAATATAGTTTTGTGATAACTGTAATTTTGTTTATCAAAATAATCCCTATGTAGAGTAAGTAGTTCCTATACATTGTATGTATAAAAGTCCTGCATGATATTCATTCCCTGTATGCTGCTTTTTTTTCTATTTTAATTATGTATTTCACTGCTGCAATTTGTTAAAGAAACACAGCTAGCTAATACTTTCATTTAAATTAGTGTAAGGGGGGATTGGTGCAAAATTTGTACAAACAAAATGTATCAATATTGTCATGATTTCCAAAGAAATATTGGACATGACAAAAATAATTCTCTCTTATGCTAGAAACTGAATATATAGCTCAAAGGACTGTACCATTTTACTCTCTCCCAAAATCTTATGAAATTAATGGACAAAGTGCTTGCAATCAAAGACCATTCAAAAGAAATTCAGTCCTATAAGATTAAGTAGAACCAACTGGCAGTCAGTATTAGAGTATATTACACCACTTGCCAGTCAAGAGCTATCAACAAAGTTAGTCATTGGTTCATCAAAGAGCCAGAGAGTAGACTATCTGAGAGAAAGAGAAGGAGCATTAGGATAGTCTATTAGGGACCTAGCAAATATTTTTACTTTGGTTTAAAATATTTTTCTCCCAAATATACTTAAAAAACACCCCCAAGGGGGAAAATACAAATGAATGTGTCTAAAACTAAGATCATTTCTGTGTTTTGTGCTTTATTCCATGTTGGTATCCTCAACCTGTTTACCCAGTGTATGTGGGTAAGATACAAAGTACTTGGAAACATACACATCGAGAAATCATTTTAAGTAATGTAAGTGGAGCTGCTAAATTTGTAACCAGGTTAATTGTGTACAGCATCTCTGAAGCCTGGGATGATTCCTACAGGGAGAGTTTAACTGAAAAGATTATGTTTATGCAGGGTGTGGGCAAGGCAACCAATAAGGTAGAAAAGAAGATCAGTGTCAACCCCTGCTGGCTTTATTCCGGCGAGAAGCGGGATTTGATGGCAATTCTTTTAGAAAGTTTCAGTGTTGGGGCTCAGGATTCTAAGGGACTTTTTGGAAGTGAAGCTACTTAAGATCATTTCATGAAGCGGCAAAAATAGAGATGAGATCTCCCGTGGGTTAATATCACAGTTCTGCTTATATCTTTTGCATAGAGCCTTTGCGAATGGAAGAAATAAGCTTCCCACTGCTCTTGGTTATTTTTAATCCCCTGTTTTGCCTACTTGTGTGTGATTTGACACAGTTCATAAACATTTATTCTGAAGAGTTGCGCTAGCTTTGTTTTTTTTTAAAGTTGGCATCATCTCATGACGTATGTAGTCATGTTATAACATAGGACCCCACATTACCCATGATCGTGGGCTGATAGGCATTCGGAATAAAGAAAACAGGTATTAAAGGGGATACTGTGGTGCTAGAGGGCATGCTGCTACTGTCCTTCATATGTCCTTTATCAAATATAAAGGCTATATTGCAACAGCAAAGTCCTTGAGTCTTAAACGACTATTTGGTTTGACATCAGAGTCTTTTCTTTTTGTTATATGTAAACACAGTTTCATGGAGGGGGAGTTGCGGAGGGAGGGCAGGTGTTCGTGCTTGTTGCTATGACAGAAGTTTCCTAATTTCCTTTCTTCAGTAAATCTTTTAACAAGGGATCAGAGAGACCTTTGCCTGCTCTGTTTATTCTGTGTATGTCTTGGTTTTCTCCTCCCTCCCTCAGTTTTTTGTAATTCGCAAGTAGTTAGTAATTGTTTTACTAGACACAGAAAGGGTTAACACTTCCTCCAGTCGAAAAGTATATATTTAATATGCAAACATATTTGATGTTCATTGACAGAGCAACAATAGGAATGATCTTGCTTTATGTACCAGTTACAAGTTTAATATCATTATATTGCATGCAATATTAGTTTTTATTAGTCGCCATTAACAAGATGCTTTCTACTTGAATTCTCATTTACTTGTTCAATGCAAAAATTATCTTCGTAAAAGAGAAAAACACATCTTCAAGTGTCAGCTATATTAAATTAAAGAACTGTTTACCCTTCCTAAAGAAAGCATATGTATCTAAATAGGCATCTTTTACCGTTTGCATAGTAGATTGGGAATTAGCATTTTTGTTCATTTCCCCATGTATGCACAGCGCCTGGAAGAGTAATACTCCATGCATATCAGATCAGCCAGCCTACAATTTTTATGCAATATATTATTTGGCAATCTAAAATTTGTAATTTGCATGAAATTGCTTAATTAAAATACAGTCACTCAGGGTATTAATTTCTCTGTCTGGCAGTTCAATGTACTAAAGGCGGGCTACATAAAATGTGAAATCCTGTCAGATGTAACAGTAAAATATTAACAAAAAAAATCTACTTCTAGCAACAAAGTAGCAGAGCGATAATGCTTTTGCCCTGATTCCGGGTTCAAACATGAGTTTGGGTTCACATTGAAAACGACGAGGAAATTTACAATAGCAACTCTGGCTTTTTGCCAATAAATCTGCTTCGCGGACTTTTCTTGGCGAACCTCCCCTCCACGCCCCCCCTCCATTTATTTATTTATTTCCCCCTACTAGCAAAGAAGAAGAAAAAGGGGGGGGGGGGAATCTCCCCTTTCTCAAACCCAAATCCCTGACTATTTTCGGCAGCTTGCTTTTCAGTATTTGAAATTAGCAACCCTACTGATAAAATGATCCAATCAGTCCTTCCCAGTTGTCAAGACAACAGTACATAATTGTACCAGCTCTTTTCATTGCAGCTAGACATTTCATAAATAGATAATTCTCTAATTGATCCAGCCAATCCTACTTTGCATACCGTGCCAAAATAGGTAAGCCCAGTTTCTATTCTAGTAGAACAGCAACTTTCTGCAAAGACATGCAAATGAGATTTATTTACTGCTGGCAAGGGGAAGGGGGAGGCTACTTTATTTCTTATTGAAACAAACCTAGAATTGAAAAAAAAAGGGCTGCTTTTATCTCTCAAAAATCACACGTGTATGTGGCATGTTGTAAGTATATGATAAGACGTATCATTATTTAATTCCTGACAGACATATCCGAGTGTGAGACAGAGACATATATGGAATGAGCTGGTTGCAAAACTCGTGCATGCACTGAAGTTGCAGTCGGTGT